>NC_051184.2:28219842-28264999 GCF_013339695.2 Rhipicephalus sanguineus
TTCTTTCTGCAGTAAGTCAGAGCACGACTGGAGTAAGCGAACGACTCGTTCGCGTGCGTTGGTGTCCCGTTGCAGGAGAACGGCACCGAGACCACGACCGCTAGCGTCAGTGTGGAGGATGGTTGGTGCGCCTGGATCGAAGTGGCACAGTACTGGGTCGGATGTCAGGGCTTGCTTCAACGCCAAGAAAGCCCTTTCACAGCTTTCGCACCACGAAGGGCGCGTTACTTGCGAGCAGTTGATGGAGCGGAGACGCAAGCTCTGCGAAGTCGCGTATGAGCGCCGGAAGTACGATGCCAAGCCGAGAAAACTGCGCAGGTCCTTTTGACGCAGCGGACGGGAAACTCAAGGACAGCAGCAAGCTCTCTCAGGATCCGGCCGAATCCCTTCTTGTGCTGACTAAGTGCCCGAGAACCTTGATGGTCTTGCTGGCGAAGCTACATTTTTTTGTATTCAGCTGCAGGCCAGCTTTGCAAGGCAGGCTAGGACTTCTTCGAGACGTTGCAGATGTTGCGGGAACGTGGACGAAAACACTACTAGTCGTCGAGATAACATAAGCAGGTTTTCCACTTCAACCGCGCAGTACGCTGTCGATCATGCGTTCGAAGGTAGCGGGCGCATTACAAAGTCCGAAAGGCATTACATTAAATTCATACAGCCCATCTGGGGTGGAAAAAAGCGGTCTTCTCTCTGTCTGGTTCGGACATTGGTATTTGCCAGCAGCCGGATCAGAGATGAAGGCTAGAAAAATATTCGGCGCCATCTAAAGAATCCAGTGCGTTGTGGATCCATGGCAGGGGTAAACATCTTTGCGCGTTATCTTGTTCAGCGCACGGTAATCGACGCAAAAACGTACTGTTCCATCTTTCTTTTGCACTAAAACTGGGGACGACCAGGGGCTCGAGGAAGGACGTATGATATTCCGTCGAAGCATGTCTGAGACGTTTTCCTCGATGATCTTGCGCTCTGCCAGAGACACGCGATACGGGCGCCGGTGAATAATACGAGAGCCGTCAGTCTGAATGCGGTGAGTAGCGGCAGTGGTCATACCAAGGGCGGGTGAATTAATGTCGAACAGAGAACGATGCCGGTTCAATAAGGTGAGTAAATCTTGACTCTGGGCTGCTGTCAGGTCAGGGCTTATGGTGGTCGACAAAGGTGTAGAAGGGTTCAGTGGCGGCGAGCTTGACTCCGGTAGTTCTTCTTGACGCGGAAGGAACAAAACTGCAACGGGATGAAGGTCAACCGCGCAAGTGACTGTGATCCACAGGGCAGCATTAAGGTTCGGGGGTTTGATTTAGTGCAGTAAGCAAGGCAGACCCGTGAGAGAAGCGAATAAGCCCTGGAAACAATAGAATGCCTCGATGTAGGGTGTGACCGTAAGGTAGCACGAGCACGTCACCATCCACAATGTTGTGGGAATTAACGCTGATTATTTCTTCTCTAGATGGCCAAAGCACATAATCTGAGGTGGTGACGAGGCGAATGCGCCCCTCGTGTTCAGACAAAGAAGAGTCAGTGGCATTGAGCTGTATGAGGCCTGACGACAAGATATAGAAGCGGATGCAGAACACAAGAAGTCACCCCAAAATTAGTGCGTGGGTGCACTCACGCAAAACAGCAAATACTATATGATGACGAATACCATCTATGCAAACACGAACCGTACACTGTGCCAGTGGGCGTATGATGGCGTTCGTCGCTGCACGGAGAGATGGGCCGCAATAAGGCGTGGTCACTTTTCTGAGGCGAGAACAAAAGTCAGCGCGAATAATCGAAATAGCAGCGCCAGTATCCACAAGAGCTTCGACACGTACCCTTCTACGAACACTACTAATAAGTTCGATGGTCGCTCTGGAGGAATTGTTGGCTGTCCGGCGGATGCAGTTTCCCCTCCTAAAACTGCATCGGGGAGTTTTCCGAGTGGGCGTTTGAGAATTGGGAGGCGGGTCGCAGAGGCGACACTGAACGGCGGCGTGGAGATGGTGACCGGCGGCGAGACTCACGAGAATTCCCAGACTGTCAACACTGTAAGGAGGAGGGAGGGTGAACGGCGAAGGAAGAGCGGTAAGGCGTTCGTTGGTAGCTCGCGGGTGGACGGACGCCCGTGCGTTCCTCGGGAGCGTAGCCACGTTGCTCGTCCTGTTGGCGCCGTCTGCAAAACCGAGAGATGTGTCCTCGGTAGCCACAGTAATAACAGATGGGTCGAGGAGGTCGTTGTGCGGTATAATAAGGCTGTAGACGCATCGGTTGTGACAACGAAGCCATAGGTGCATGGTCTCCTGGTGTAGGCGCAGGGACGGGGGTGGCTGCAGAGAGCGCCGCAACATCGGCGTACGTTGGCACCTGACGCGCGCAGGGACCGTCGGAACACGGTAGACGTGATGCGGCCGCTATCTCTTGCTTAATGATGTCCGCAAGTTGGTTGGAGCTGAAGGTAGAGGAGATTGCGGAGCGCAGGAAGAGCAACGCCCATGAAGCTCTTCACGAACGATGTCACGGATCAGCGAACGTAAGTCCAGGGCCGCAGGAAGACGAACGTCCGAGGTGTCGTAGCATAGGCGAAGAGACTGGAGTTCGTCAAGTCGCTGGCAAATGGTGATGACGTCCTGAGTGGTGGCAGGATTTTGCATAGCAAGGGCGTTAAAGGCGACGGTGTATGCCTTTAATAATATGGCGTATGTGATCGGTCTGGGACATGGCGGAGTTGACACGCTTGCACAGTGCAAGGACATCCTCAATGTACGAGGTGTACGATTCACCGGGCAGTTGAATGCGTTCAGCCAGCTTCTTCTTCGCTGCCTCAGCACGAACTGTGGGGGCACCGAAATCTGACGAAGCTGCTGCGTGAACGTGTCCCAGTCGGGAAGATCTGGTTGATGGTTCAAGAACCAGGTTTTGGCGACATCACACAGGTAGAAGGGGACGTTTCGCAACTTCTGTGGGTTGTCCCACCTGTTCAAGTCGCTGACAAGGTCGAAGTTTTGTAGCCAGTCTTCGACGTCATCCCCTCGTAGACCAGAGAAGACCGGCGGATCACGCTGGCGGCTGTTATTGGCCAGAGCGAGGCTGAAGGCGGAGGCTGTAGTGGGCCGGTGGCGTCGGACGTACCAGGATTTTCGTGAGCGGCCATGGCAGGTGGTAGTACACGACGACCCGAGCGGAGCTCCAGCGAGATGAGCGAGAGGGGACTGGGGACCGAAAAGCACCATCCACCACTTATAAGGAACCGCTTTATTCGAGTCGAGCTCGAGCTGACACACACTGATGATGATATCTACAGATGAGGAAGTTGTACAAATGATGATGATTTGTCCAGTTGACAAAGAAGAATCAGTGACTGCGCTCACAATATACATGTGCCTCATAATAGACACTTTTAGTTGGGCGTACGTAACGAGCCCACGTATGCGGCACGATACGTTGCGTAAGCTGCATGCGAAGCGCTCAACGACACTTTTAGTTCCCCGTATTGCCGTACCGAGATGCGTTTGGTTCAACTGGACGTATGTTATTAGAAATAAAACAGCTTTTGGGTGCTTTTTAGCGCCCTCGCGTAGTAGCGGCCGTCATAATGGCCACTAGCATCCAAGCCAAGGCGAATCGTTTTTTGGATCCATGGTCTACGTCGGTTTGTTCAGTTACGCGAGGTTTTGCATGTGCGTGCGCTTTTACCGTGTGTTTGGTCACGTTGCGTGCGTTTGAACAGACTGTGTTGACCATTGCTACTGTACCGGACCTACGAACATCAATTAATAGCAAGTTGCACAACGACTAACGCACCCTATTTGTACCGTGTTCGGAAACAACCATCCAGACTTACTTTTTTTGGTTTCGCTGATCATTCTCCGATCTCCGAGTACCGTGCCAGCAACAGGTTTCAGGCGCTCGCGCACACAGCGCGCTGTAAAAGGTTTTTTCAGGGCTTCCCTGAGGCGCCAAGCTATCTCTTCCCACTGCTCCGGGTGCCTAAACGGATCGCTAGTTTGTATTTCCGCTAGCAGCGCAATATCATCGCTCAAAGTAAAATAAACTCGATTTGGGCCGGCTTTGTTGCTCTCTGCGTTCGACGCCATCGCTGCCGTTTTGCTATCTGGTTCTTATATCAATCGAGATATCGCGAGAGCGTCACGCCGCGTACGCTTCGCCTGGTCACGTTTACGCACGCCGCGTTTTTTATCGGGCGTACGCGCGCATCTCTGGAATCGATGCGTTACGTACTGCACATGCGCAGTTCTCTCCCGTGGCAGTGCTGCGTACGTGGGCTCGATACGTACGCCCAACTAAAAGTGTCTAATATGTATACCGTGTGTGTGTCGTTGGAGCAGCAGTAAGCATGATAAGCTAATCCTAGACAGTCAGGAAAGCTAAGAACAATCAGCTGAACCTTTGCTAACGCTACGTTATCCTGGCATAGCAGAGCTAAGCCACTGCAACATTTTTTTTATTTGGAAATCTGATCTTTTGTCGAGGTTTCTTGTCATTTCACGTTCCCACGTTTTGTTGTTACCTGGATATAAACGCATGGCCGTCGTTGTTGCCTGTAGCAACTGAAGTGTTGCGCTGCTAAGCAGGTGTGTGAACGTCTAATCCCCGGCATGGGGGAAAGCAAAAGTTAGGAGGCGGCACTGCGAAATACTGTCACGCGGTCGTGACAGTGAAGAAGACGGCAGTCGGGCTTATATTAAAGACGAAACTCCTTATTGGGCGAACTTGTGCCGAGGCATATCGAAAAGTCAAAGTATACAAGCAATGCACGCTCTACACCGATAGCAGCGATTACAGTCGTCGGCCGTCGGTAATCTGCTCGTCTGTGAAGTGCGTGGGATTTTTATACACGCCTTATCGAATCTTCCAGCGTTATCGCTAACGTTCGCGTTAGCTCTAGAATAAACTCGGTTTCGCGAATCCTGCGCGTAATCCTAAAAAAAAAAAAACAATCTGAAACAATCGGGAAGTTTCTAAGCATTGCGGCGCGGCCTGCGACGAGCGGTGGTAGTACTTCTTGAGGGTAAAACGGAATCACATATAAAATAAAGGAATAAGCGAGCGTGGCAATACCAAAGAAAGAAAGAAAGAAAGAAAGAAAGAAAGAAAGAAAGAAAGAAAGAAAGAAAGAAAGAAAGAAAGAAAGGGGCTGTAGGTCAGGTGCGCACGCGCCGAACTTCATAAAAGAGCTTTGCCTGCTGAGTGCAGTTATAAATGCAAAATTATGCCGCCTCATGTAAAAAGCTTGCTTGCTTTCTATCCCCCTTACGTTTTATTGATGTCTGTTCGTGCCATTGGTGCACGAGTGAATTTTATTGCGATATCAGTAGGACGCTCTGTCTATTTAAATAACTTTATTTGGTCCTGAGGAGGCGATGGCCCTCTACGGGCCCTCGTCTGCGGGCCGCGCCCACGACGGGACTGGGAGTTGAAACTCGACGGCCAGGTCGTGAGCATTTTGGACGGCCCGAAGTTGGTCGTCCTCGTGGGGATTTGTGAGGAGTGTGTCCCAGTCCTTTTCTGTGGTTGGACACCCGTCGTCCGCGCACAACTCGGGGCATTGCCACAGCATGTGTGGTAAGTTAAATCGCAGTATGCCGCATCGGTGGCATCCCGGCCTTAGTTCGCTTATGAATCTTGCATAAACTGCCGGTGAGGGATATGCTGCTGTCTACGGCTCCAAGCGAAAATCCATAATTGACGTCAATGAGGTGGTCTGTTTAAAGTTAAATTTAAATTTAAAGTTCAAAGCTAAAGTTAAAATTCGACAAGGTCCAGCTTCAATAAGAAGTTGGAAGCACCGGTGAAGCCTGTCGATGGCTGGTCGCTTCGCGTGCACTGTCTCCAGTCTCCGCGGTTCAGTTCTGTTCGCGCTCTTTACCACGCCAGCGCTTTGAAAGCCAGCGTTCGCAGTCATCAAGCGAAATTACCGTGTTCTTCTTTGCATGTGCGCGCCTGAAGTCATGCCCGGTAATTATTTACTATGTGTCACCCAGTACGCTGCTGTTACATGCAGAACCGATAAAACTACGAATCTCACTTTGCATAGCGTTTTTGTGTATTGCTATCGATGCCAGTTTCTCGCTTTTCGGGCGATACGGCGACTTGTTCGCACCAACGACACATTGTCACTTGGTTGGCACCTTAATGCTGCAACATTTCTTGGTACACTGAGCTTAATGCCTGGAAATGCTGATCTAAACCCGTGAAGCTTTGCGCCAAGGTCGTAGTGGTGGTTTTGGTATGCTGGAGTAAAGTCTCACGTATGATGGCTCGGCAAGGCAAGTATTGGACACGCAATTTCCGCGCTAATTGTTTTTTTTGTGTCTACAGCCTACCGCATGACCGCATCGCATTGTTCGAACGTAACACGCCAGAATTTCGTTAAATTATTTACATGCTAGCCCCTCGACAATTCACGCTTTCTATCTCACTTCCCATCAACATCTGATTTAAAGAAATCACTTCCGCGCTTCATTTGTACAGTCGGGGACAAAATTTTATGTTTAATAGTGCTAATTTTAGCTGATACCCACGTGGGAGACATAAGGCCCGGTCGGCGAAAGCTCTGCAGGACTACCACTAAAGTTGTTACCAAGCAACCTAGTGAGTGCAACTTTTGTCTGATAGGGCGAAGGTAAACCCCTTCACTTGGGAAATAGAGCGCAAGACAGTTCCCAGTTCTGCAAGCCGAATCAAGCACTTCTTGTTTTTATTTGTTTATTTTTTTTTTTGCTTTGAAATTCGTCTCCAGTGCTAGAAGCTCTTTGGACACCGAAATTAAAAGCTTTCCTCTAGAAAGATTAGAAGGCACGCACCTGAACGAATAGCATTTGTCCGTTGAAGACCATATAGATGCCGTACGATTCGGACGTAAGCGCGAACCACGTCTCGTCAGAGTTGACAATCCTGAAGAGCTCCGCGTCGTGGTGTGTGTGCCTGTTAGGATTGCCTGGCGTTGGCAACACCTCTACGCCGTCCACGCGCACGACCACCTGGGAGTCTTCGTATCGCGGCCGAATTTGCACCATTGTCGTGTGTATGAAGAGCTTGAGCGCCTGCGAGGTCAAATTCGTAGAGGTTATTATCTGCATTTTCTATTGCCGGTGTACTTAGTCCGCGGTCTGGCACCGCTAAAGAGCGATGTGCCTTAAAGGGACACTAAAGAGAAAGAATGAATCGGTTTAGATCGATAAATTGTGCTCTGAGAACGCTAATGTCGTTAATTTCGCCATCATAGGTTTATTAATAGACGAAAAAATCAAGTTCAAAGTGTTATTTTTAAATTTCGCGCCGAAATCTCCCCGCGTGACGTCACGGATTTTAAAGTGTATCGTATTTTGGCGCCATTGGCTCAACAAAATTACCCCAGACTTGGTATGTTAAGTCTATGGCCCCTTCAGAGGATAATGTACTTCATTTTTACCGATTAGGAACTTAATCCTTAGTATAGGTGCCGTCAAAACAAGTGACGTCACGGCGATTCGTGCGGAAACTTCAAGGTGGCGTCGCCACCCACATTTTGTTTTTGCGCGTTTTCTCGCTTACTAAGCGTCTTCTCGCAGCAAGCGTGGTGTTTTTAGTATCCTGAAAGAGTACTTTACTAGTATAGGAAAAAAATCGTTTTGCTCTTTAGCGTCTCTTTAATACGATCCTTTCTCGTAGATGTGAGAAATCATTGTGCAGGGGAACGTCGCTGTAGCCAACGTTCCATACTAAGGACTTGTCTTCGTGAGGCAATCAATTGACTCACTAACCCGTCAAGGTGATTTCACACGTATCTCTCACGTGGTGGCTCGTTACTGCTGCGCCTTCCTTCGGTTCTGGCGTACTATTTCATGGCGAAGATTTGGGATACGTACCATGGGGGTCGTAGAGTTGCCGGTACCACCAGCCAAGAGGAGAAATCTCTTGTTAGACGAGCAGTCGCGGGTCACAACCTTATAGCAATCCGTATCGGGCAGTTTCACCACGGTGCCATCGAAGGTGCGCACCCTCAGAGTCTGTAGGTAGCAGTATAGAAGTTAGACTCTGCCCAGGCGGCGCTGCGAAAAACACCGCCACCAGCGCCCTCATCGTAGCCCTGGCACTAACTGGGTAGTGCAAGGAGAGCCGCCCGCAAGCGAATGTGCATAGGCCGCAATATAACCCTCCTCTTTCGTTGGTGTCGAGGCACGGTTTCCTGAAAATCAAGGACCTGGAAAGCTTCTTCCGCCAATCCACGCTTCAGAAACAAAGGAACCTGATCAAAGCGAACTGCGAGTACAATGCAAAATAAGTTTTAGTTATTCCCGCGCGCTGCAACTCGCAAGTACAAGCGAGCATCACACGACACCGAGTTCGAGGCAAGCCCTCCGACATCCGTTATCTAGAGCCTAAATGCATTAAAATCGGGTATATACGTATGCCACAGCGATAAAGTACCTACATACACGATCAATTTACTTAGCTATGCATCTTACGATCAGTGGTACAAAACTCGGTTCATCAGGGGCGAATGGCTCCGGCGATTTTCACCTTTTCAGTTGCATTCTCCCTTAATTCATCTCTCGCTTCCTGTGCATTGGAGTGTTTTATTACGCATCCTCAAATGGTCTCTTGATGGTCGTCTTCCGTTTGCATGTACTGAAAATGGGGATACGTGCGTGTTCACTTTCGCGGGGTACAACCAAAGGCAAAACCGTGGTCTCCGAGATAGCTACGGCAACCGCGGAGGACACGGGCGAAACAAACCTGAAGGGGGTCACGACCAACATTCTGCGATTTACTTGTATGACGCACGTGGTGTTAGCTAGTTAGAACCAGAACTCTGAGCCTTCAAAACGTATATACGTCCGCGATGCTGTGTTGTGACGACCAACTCGTCGCGGTGTGCGTATCACGCGTCTCCAGTCTGCCTCTAGCTGCTCACTTCGTGTTACACGACAAGCACCGCGGTCAGAGCCTCTGCTGAGCTTCATAGTCAAGGTTACCACGGTATTGCATCAGGGCTACGCAAAACAACAGCAGAGCCACACATTCATGCCAAGGGCTGTGGAGAACGCGGGTACTTCGCTTACCCAACACGCTCGCAACGGCCCGTCTCCAGCGCTCTCGCCTTTGTTCTTCGTACGACAACTATGGAAATCGGTAAAACTGAACGTTGTTATTCAGTCTTTTACGTCCGTGGCAAATCACAACGCAACAGTGCATCTTGTGCGGAGTTTCTTCGTAGCGTGCGGAGGGCTCTCGTCTGCTGCTGTTTTCGCCGTCGTTCAGGCGAGTGATCCAGCAAGCACTTCACGACGGTTCGGTGGCGCGTCCGACTAGCGGAGAGCAATTCACAGCTCTCGTTCTGAGTGCTAAATGCGCAAACACACGCGATATTAAGCTCAATCGTTGTTTCGCACTCGCTAGTTGCACCTGGTCCCATAGCAAACTGTACGAGAGAGTCGGTCTATGCACTACTCAATACTTCTCCGACAGGTGGCGCCACACATCTTGGAAACTCCAGAGTCTGACGTCTATTCTGCGCAAAAAACGCAATAAATAAAGGGCATCGGCTCATCATGCACCATATACTCGGTGACAGCATAAGAATTCGGGGCTATCTCTACCCACAAAGCAGTGGTCAATTTGAAACTTAAGTTGTTTATTTGCTGTCGTGTACATTTAATGATGGTGGAACTGTAAAAAAATAGCTGTCCTTGAACAGCTTGCCGTGTCTACAATCCTTTGTTTGGGCAAGACGGCAGCATCACATATGCTTACATATACACATGTACACAGCGGTCCAGTGTTGAAGTGAACATCGGAGCGTGTGGCAGGCGCTCCGATGGACCGCTGTGCGCGCGCCCGCACACACAGACACGCACACACACACACACACACACACACACACACACACACACACACACACACACACACACACACACACACACACACACACACACACACACACACACACACACACACACACACACACACACACACACACACACACACACACACACACACACACACACGCAAACACGCAAACACACAACACACACACACACACACACACACACACACACACACACACACACACACACACACACACACACACACACACACAGATATATAGAGCGATATGTCATGCTTCACTGACATGTTCCTCACTCACTTGCCTCACAGAGTTAACTAAATAACTAACCGTGCTTGTACAGCGATGCGTACTCCGCCAGGTTCGTGTACCCGAACTCTGCGAAGACCCTGGGTTCGAGCACGTGGGTCGACAAGGGAATGTCGACGTACTCGACGCGGTGCCCATCTTCATGGGTCACAGTAACGTCACTGTGCGGCTTCTCGTCGACGTTCCTCGAAGGAACTTGCGACTGCACGTAAAATTTGCCGCTTTCCCCTTTCATGTTGAGGCGCAGCAGATGCAGAAAGGAGTCTTCCGGAGGGTGAAGCGCAGGGTACCGCGCTTGGTACGGGAACAAGCGGTGGTAGAGCTAAACGAAAAAAAAAATTAATGGCCAGTGAGTGTTTTTACCCAGCTTTCTACGAACTCTTGACATAAAAATGTCAGATATCATCTTTTTGACGCGCTGTAATATATGCACTGAAGCGCATCGTGAATGCATGCAACACAAATTAGCTGTAAGGATTCTAGGACAGCTTCAACCAACGGGGGGGGGGGGGAGGGAGGGAGAGGGCTGGAACAGCATCACCATAATTATCCTCCTCCTCCTCCTCCTCCTCCTCATCATCATCATCTTGTTTTATTTATTTATTTGTTCGTTCACTCCTCCCTCTGGTCACGTGACCTGCGTGACGCCTGGTACCACTAGTACTACCACCACCACAACACTACTACTACTACTACTACTACTACTACTACTACTACTACTACTACTACTACTACTACTACTACTACTACTAGTAGTAGTAGTAGTAGTAGTACTACCACCACCACAACACCACTAATACTACTACTACTACTACTACTACTAGTACTACCACCATCACACCACTGCTACTGCTATTACTTCTATTACTACTACTACTACTGCTACTACTACTACTACTACAACTTCGTCGTCGTCGTCGTCGACGACGGCACACGGTATAGGCTAAGACAACTTCGCTGTAAAAGTTGTTTCTACTTACTGGCTTGTAGTTGGTGTACTCTACGTCGGCCGTGAGCTTTCCGAATCTGCTGGAGTGTAGGAGGAGCTTTTTACTAAAAGTTTTTAATAAAAGTTTTTACCAACCAGCGGGCGTTGGTTTGTTTCGAACGACTCAAATCTCTGAGATGGTTGAATTCAGCCCGACCTATGAATTGCTGTCACTGATTTGAATACATACTTTGGTGGTCTCAAGAGTGGCCGGTTTTCGTGGTATCGACAGTTTCAGCGGGTGCTTGAAGCGAATAATTTTCCGATGAAATCATTCTTGATAATGCTCCAAGCAACAGCTCGACAAAAGGTATACGTTTGGAAGTAGAGACATTGTGTAGTGTCAAACCCGCAGTAGAGTGACACGAAACGGCCACAACACGAAGGCCACCCAGAGTGGTCGTCGAAGCCCAGTGAACGTGTGTATAACGATTTCAGATACTCGGACAGCGAATGTATTGGTGGCACTGAAGACAGCGTTTTGCTTACCCTTGACTGCCCATCGCAACTGCTTCCGTAACGGAGGTAGAGGCTGGTATTGATTCGCTGACCCAGGTAGAATGTCGGCAGGCTGTTGTACCTCGACCAGTCGGGCTTGGGGAAATTTGCCGAGACTTCGACGCAAATCTGCGCAGTGTAAGGTAAGGATCGTGTCGAGTATCTCTAGCCGTGTTATCTACCTGAAGAAGCAAGAAACCGTTTTTTCCGCCACTAACACCAAATAAAAGAAAACAATAGCTTTTGCCAACTAACATGTTACTGGACAGCATTACACATGGTTTGGACACACGTGCTGTACTTTGAGCCAATTAGAGTGTAATTAAGGAAACTTAACATGTTGGTACAACGACACTTTGATCCAGACAGCGGAATATCGACGTGCTGCTTCACATCAATAATGCTGCTCCTCTGGATGAGAGCAAGGGACAGCACTAATGGCAGGTAGTACCAAAAACGTTTTTTTTTCTTGAGGAATGGCCCCTGATACTCCGCGAAGCTAATGACCTCTGTATCTCGCAAACTGTATACAGTACAAGCCAGACAGTAAGCTAAACTTGACCAAGCTACATTATCCCAAACGTCCCAAATAGGCTATGTGACTTCTAGCACAGCAGCGTCTGTGAGCAACGAGTTGGCGTACTTAATTAGGAACAGAGCACTGCCAAAACGCGCTACGAACTGTCAAGAGAGGAAAGGTTCACAATGCCGTCGGTGTGTGTCCCATGAATTGATTAGTATCTCATGAAATTGCACGGCTATAGCGAACACACAATTCGAGTTATCGCGACACCAATGTATAAGTTTGTGCTGATTTTCATTCCTTCGTTCTCCGCTTTGCTGAACGGAGTTCGCTCGTAGAAGAACTGCAACTTGTGGTTGAAGAGGTCGTCGGCGAAGGAATACCTCAGCTCGGCGGCTGCTTCGCGTTCCGTGCCTTCACCTTTGAAGTTAACGTCAACGTTCAGCACGTGGGTAGCCGGCAAGGCCGGGTCATCGCCCATATGGTCGTGAATCTTGAAGCGGCTTTGCCGGGCTGCGGCGGACTCGAAAAATTTGTACGCAATCTCCACATCGACCTGAATTGAAAGAAGGTGGAGTCAGTTTAGATCAATAAATTTTACTTTGAAACGTCTTTTGTCGTTCATTTGACCATCATAACTTTAAGAACAGAGGAGAAAATCAAGGTTAGTTTCGTTTTTAATGTTCGCGCCGAAATCTCCGCGCATGACGTCACGGATTGCGGTGTCTACATCTCGTATTTTGGCGACGTTGGCCCTACGAAATTTCCTGAAACTTGCCATGTTAAGTCTCTGGCCCCCTCAGAGGACGATCTACTTCAATTTTACCGATTAGGAGCGATGCATGTTCTCGTAGACGCCGTCAAAATTTTATGACGTCATGGCGATTGGTGAAGGAACTTCAAGCTGGCGTCGCCACCCACATTTTCTTTTTCGCGCTTTTTAGCTTGCCAAACGCCTTCTTACAGCAAGCATGGTGATTTTAGTATTGTGAAGGAGTGATTTGTTGATATGACAAAAAAAGTCACAGTTTCGCCGCAAGGCCGAAGCAATGAATGCGATAGCATGAAACTAATGCTATATGAAGTGAGGCTCGCCAATGGATACGGATGGATGGATGGATGCTATGAGCGTCCCCTTTATAACGGGGCGGTGACATGTCTGCCACCAGGCTCGAAGGCGAAAAAAAGAGAAAGAAGAAAAAAAGCTTCCTTGTTTCATGTTGTCCTAATGCCTTATCTACATTGATTAAATCTATGTTATTATACTCTCAGTTTGAACAGCGCTCCTGTTGCAAAGGCGGCCAAAGCAGCGAATGAAACTAGCGTGCTTCAAGTGTCGAGCTGTGACACTTGATAGTTCGCGCTCATCTTCTGTTTGTTCGTTTAGCGGCGTCCCTTGAGCTCGAGTGGCTTTCGTACGCTCCGTAACATGAGCGCGGACATCACGGTGAAAGCGTGAAACATCCCTCTTCCCCTCAGCACAAGAAAACCGCGCGAGCAGACAGCGGAAGGGCAAGGTTCTACCTGCGCAAGTATAAGAGGAAGAGAGCGAGCTCGCCGACTACTGTTAAATGCGCCTGTCGCACTCCTAACGCCATCTCGCTGGTAATGAAGAAACGCTTATAAGCGCAACCGTCTCTGAGTCCGTCCAGCGGTAAAGGATGTGTATATAACGCTCGCCGTTACATACGTAGAGGATCTGCGTTTCGTGGCGTAGTGGCTAGCGCCTCTCGCTGCGGAGGAAGAGGTCCCTGGTTCGATTCCGCGCTTCGGAAGCATTTTTCTCAATTATTTTTCTTTGGGGCTTTTATATATATATATACATACTTATACATATACGGTGCATGACGGCGGCGACGGCGACGGCAAAATCCAGCCGAGACTGTCCATATAATTGCTATCGCAATAAAATCGGTTTTCTCTTTGGTGCGGAGAGTTTGCCCCGCAGTGAAAATTCGGAAAGTGCACGTGCCTCTTTGGTCGCGTCTTCGTCAGCAGGCACGACGTATATCTTGACATCACGAGGATGCCAGTTGGGATTGATGGTGACGTAGTAGAGCCGATCGCGCCACGTCATGTCGTTGAAGAAGTCGTGCAGGCCCTGTTGCAGACCCTTGCCGAGTAAGTGTCCTTTGACAGCTAGACCGACTCCGAATGTCTCGTCGAAATGCTTGCGATCAAACTGCTCATGGCACAGGAAGAGCATAGAGAAATGGTAAACCCAAGAAAAGCATGCAGTCTGACATTTTGCCGCTGGTAAAGGAAAGACACGAACACGACGACAAGGGCGGCACTTCCAACTTTATTGTGTGTTCTGTCTTTACCAGCGGCAAAATGTCATACAGTAAGCAATACCAACTAGGCCAAGAAGAAGTTCTCCTTAAAAGCATGCAGCTAAAGGAGTTTCTAAGAAAGAAAGCTTCGGAGTTTTTTCTAGTCCGTTAGGAACTTCTTTCCGGGGTCGTAGGTCAGGCCTTACCAGTAGGCTGAAAAGCTATAAAGCGATGCCGAAGCTATCAGAAAATCTAAGGACAACGACAGTTAATAAAGTGTATTGGTTTCATATGAGTATCGCAGGTTGAGGACATATTAGCTGGAGTGTGGTGGGCAAAGAGGTGTGGCGCTCAACTTAACTTAGCGACGTTCGTTAATTCATCTTCATAGGATGATGTAAGCTATATCCTCCTGAGTGCCAACTATGACGATTTGTCCATTATATTGGACATGAAATACTCCGTCACTACGAAGACATCAGCGTATTTTCACCCTTAAAAAGCAGTTGTCCAATATTTTGGACGCCTACTAGCGCCATCTATGAAGGTTTGTCAAAATTGTGCCAGCGGATTCTAAAATAAAGAAGACAACATGGCAGGTTTCCGAACTCCCCGCTTCGCCTGCGGGGAGCAGGCGGCCGGCTGCAGTTTCCGCCACCGCGGCGCTGCAGTCCAACTTTGCGCCAACCAAACGAGGGTCGTCCGCTACAGCTAGGTGCGATGTGCAGCGTTTATCCGACAAATTCAGGTTAAGAAAGAGCCCTGCCGCGCAACTTCTTGTTTTAGGCACGAGGAGTACAACTTCGGGCCTAGATACCCGAGCTATGTCTTTCCGGGACCTCGGTAAAAACAGTAGTTAGCGTAAGTTACGCGTGCATTCGTAGATTAAATAGCCGTATACCGCCCTGTAATTTCTCGTTATTTCAGACACTAGAAGCAAAATTCAGAGTTCAGCTGTATGAGCTACGTCTTAAAAGCCTCGGTAAATGCTGCGACTCATCTGTTTTCTGCTAATAGTTATTTAAAGGCTGGTTTCGCGAGTCTTAGCATTTGGATCTTCGACGCTCTGCAAATTAGCTCAGCGTGCACTGCCCTAAAGCAAGTTGAAACTGAGCCCTTGCTGTAATGTACGACCCTCGTTGAAAATCCCACTGAAACAACGTTATTTTTCTCTTCAGGTGACATAAACCAGTGGACTTTTTTTTTTTCAAGTATTCAGATTTCTGGATGTCTGTCAGTGGATAATATTTAGAATCATTCAAAGAAAAAACGCAAATTTTGCAATTTTTTTGTTATTCCTTGCTGTTTCATATTGTTTCCCTTATGTATATGCCCACTCCTTTCTGTAATGCCCTTGGGCCCTGAGGGTACAATAAATAAATAAAGACATAGGAACACAAATTTATTGACACAAGAACACTTTCCACGATCATACACTATTTCACTAATATATCGCCTTTAGCTTACGAAATTGAAAATGCATGTTTAGTGCATACTTTCCACGAGCATTCGAATTTCACACAAGTTTAGCTTTTTTTCTTTCCCTCTGCGCTTTGATAGCACTGTCGTTGTCTTGGCACTTTTGTCTTGCAAAAAAATGCATCCGGGTTACAATGTATACGTGAATCAACTCTGCAGTAAATTCGCTGTAGTGTTGTTTGTAGTGATCGCAGTGGTGTATCGAAAGGCAACTTATTCAGCAATTTACCGCTCGCCGAAACCACGTAGGTCAAATCCTCGTTGATGACAGTGCTCTTGAGGATGCAGTAGATGTCTTCTTTGAGTTCTGCATTATAGAAAATGATTACCGGACGTTTTCCCGGCTCTTCAGGGACCGCCCAACTCCAGTTGCGGGGAAGCTGAAGTGCAGCACTTTTTTCCACTAGGTCAGAAAAACTGAAGTTCTCTGAAGGAGCGGGTACCTGTTGAGGGGATTCTTCCGGCAGATCGCAAGGCAGCTGTACAGTTTGTTGAGGTAGTACAGCTACCCTTTTCTTCGGCGACCTTCGTCTTCTGCGGCTGCATGACAAGTACACTGGCAGGTTCGGAAATAAACGAGGAACTACATCACTCCTCAGTGCCCACGCACCACGGTCGATTTCGACTACTTCTCAATTTATGGTATACTTATGTGTCTTCAGTATGTCACCTTCTTGAAAGTGAAGATCGCATACCTTGCACGTCTTCCCCAAAGGTTTGTCGGCGCGTGGAATTGACCTTTGCCACTTCTGCAGTAACAATGGGTCCGACGGTGGAGAGAAAAAGTGGCGTTTCTGGGGGTTTTTTCTATACCGCTGGTGCACCCGGGCACCAAACACGTCGGCATGACGTCCCGAAGGTCTACAGCATCACGCACAGGATATCAGAAGGTCCACACGTACACATGTGCTCGGTGCGTCCACACGTGGTTAACGCTTGGATCGTGCCCGCGATATCAACAATCGGAGAGTCCTACGTCGTGGATGTCCGAGTGTCTGCATGAGTGTCGACGTCGAATTGTCTTCAGAAGACCGTGAAAGCCTGCCACGCGCACAGAGGGCGACGAGGCATACACACAGATTAGAAAAAAAAAAAAAAACGGCACCACCGAACACCAACACAAACACGACTGCGACGGCAGGGAAGCGAGCGGAGAGTGGAGAGCGGCTGTTTACTTGGCGCAAAGTTGGACTGCAGCGCCCCCACACTCCCTAGGAGCAAATCGCGCCCGCCTCGAAAGGAGGAGTTCGGAAACTGAAAAGGTATCTATAAACGTTGACTGGAGCAGCGTTCTACGGCGACCGCCGTAGATATATTGGACATCACGCCATACCAAAACCATAGACACTGCTGAAATAATAAGTATCACTTTTTATCTTTGTTATCTACACACCCAGTTTTGAAAGTTTCAGGAAAATCTGTGAA
This sequence comes from Rhipicephalus sanguineus, assembly GCF_013339695.2. NCBI lineage: Eukaryota > Metazoa > Arthropoda > Arachnida > Ixodida > Ixodidae > Rhipicephalus > Rhipicephalus sanguineus. Next base: position 28,237,170 of record NC_051184.2, read on the forward strand.
TCTAAATCCAACCCGGAAGTCAGGAGGATATACTGATTGAAAGTTAACCCTAGATTTTATGTACTTCTCAGTTTGATTTTTCAAGTTGCAAAGCAGTCATGCTTGTCTACTGTTTTTTCAGGTTGTTTTAGATGAGAACTGCGACCGCTGTTGTGTGGCAGGATTTTTTTTTCTTTCATGTTAGCGTTGTCGAATGTCCACGAACTCAACTTGGCATACTCATGAGCGGACATGACTGATGAACCACTAAAATTCTGGTCCACATGAATAATTGCTATAAGTACGAACTAGGTGAACGTAAAAGCAGACAACCATTAAGAGGGATTCGAAAGTGAATTCAAATGACCGGAAATTAATTTGACCTTAGTCATGTCGCAAGTCCATAAGCACATAAAATGAAAAGATCATGAGCACAACGTTGCACACAAAAATAACAAATTCTTTGACTTTACGTGCCAAAACCACGATATGATTAGGAGACATGCCGTAGTAGGGTACGCGCTGGAATTTTGATTGTCCGGGATTGTTTAACGTGCACCCAAGTCCAAGTACACGGGTGTCATTGCATTTTACCGCCGTCGAAATACGGCCGCTTGTGACTGTGTGTCGAACCCACGTTCTCGAACTTACTAGCGTGGTACTTTACCTGCTAAACAGTCATGGCGGGTACAGAAAGCATTCGCGAGGTCTCCAAAATCAACATCTGTTGTTTTCATGTGGTTCACGCATATCGTTCTATCACCGCAATAGGTCGGCAAACTCGCTCATGAGTCGACTCACTCAGACTCAGATCGAGCCGTGAGTCAGAGTTATTGCGGTTGAGAAATATTTTCATGGGTCTGAGTCCGAGTGAGTACGGTTGAGGAAAAATTTTGGTGAGTCTCAGTCTGAGTAGGCCCGAAGTGCAAGGAAGGAAGGAAGGAAGAAACAAGCGGAAAGACAGGGAGGTTAGCCAGTTCTTAGACCGGCTGGCTACCCCGAAGTGCAATATATATTTCTCTCAAGAAGTGCAATATATATTTCTTGAGTGAGGTTGAAAGCTTTTTTTTTTTTGCCGACCTATGGTTCCACGTAGTAATTTTCAGCAATACTATGAGCCCCATGTCGACTCACGTCTGTAATTACGTCTACTTGCACATATTTCAACGCACTAGAGTTTATACGCCAGCTCAATATTTATTGATCAGAGGCGTCAGCTACAGAAAGGGGGGGGGGTCGGTGCCTTGAACTCCTCTCCCCCTCTTCTGGTTGAGACTGAGGAAAATTTTGGCCAGTCTGAGTTCGAGTAAGCCCTAAGCGCAAAATATATTTTTTGAGTGAGTCTGAGTGAGCTCCATTTTTTTTTTTTGCCGACGTATGACCACCGCACGAAGAAAGACCTCGAACTGTTCAGAGTTGCACTCGTTCTGGTTTCAAATGGCGAGCGGTACGTGAAGGGATGGAAGTGGTGGTTGGCCACGTTCCAAGGTAAGTTCTGCGGGCGACGCAGCCTCAGCTTGCCCTCGGCGGCATTCAGGGCGACCTTCAAATCCAGGGGCCACGAAATCACGGTTCTGGCGTCGTAGCAGGCGCCGACGGTCGCGTTCGTGAAGAACAGCGGGAAGCCGAACGACTGAAGAGACCGGGTCTCGTACCTGGCTCCAGTTGTGGGAAAAAAAAAGGAGTGCGTTAATCCTCTAGCTTAAGATCTCAGAGAGAACTACACGAACGATGTTCAGCCACATTCAACAAGCGCTACGATATTATATCAGCATTCGGATGCTTCCTGTAAGGTCTGTCTAAACCAGGGGTCTCAAACACGCGGCCCGCGGACAGCTCCCTAGCGGCCCAGCCCGCACATGACTGTCTTCGTCCCATAGTTTCGTTCTTGATAGTACGTTCGTGATCTACACAGACGTGACTGGTCTCAAGCATTGTTTTTTTTTTTCGTGATACACACCATGTGGCCACGATGTGTTGAAACATAACGGTGGAACAAAAACTATATATTTCAGAATCGCCGTCCAGATTTGACATTCTCGAAATCATCGATATATTTTTCATCACCTGACGTCAAATCGGCTGCAGAAATTACCCATATACAAGATATGGGAAGGGCCTTCTTCCAAATTGCAACATTAGCTGATATTTTGTTCAACCCCCTTCTGCCACCTTCTACAGTGTCCCAGCCCTTGCGGTAAACTAAATTTTGTGACTTCGGCCGTCTATAGCTGAGGGGAGCTTGAGACCCCTGGTCTAAACATTATGCATGCGCGGGTGTTCACGGAGCACGATTTAGTCTCCTTGTCCTTGTCACGGCCCATATAGGGGATGAACTGCGGATTTCCAACGCAGTCATTCGACGTCCTTTATGTCCCCGTTCTGTCGCAGCATACCGTGACGAGCAAAGTAAAGCAGTGGCACATTTCAGAATGGGTCACGCAGAAACACTGATTGCAGCAGATCTAACAAGCCCCTTTGAAATCTTAAATACAACGGTTATTCGAATCTCTGTTTTTCTTCCAACGCTCAGATGCGCACGATGCTACTTGTAATCCTGGTTCTGTTCAGTGCACATTTTGTAATGTGGTACGATGTCCACAGTGTCTACGATCTTTTTTAACGAACTTCTTTAAGAGGCACTCCTTTGCGAAGGTATAATCGGAAGTGACGAGTAAACAGGAAATGAGACCGGAAGTGGGAACCAGATGGTAATTAAGAGAGCGGAAGCGATTATTCGGTCGTCATGGGAGTTTGCTTGTACCTCAACAAGTAAGGGTCTTATGACCTGGGCGGAAACGTCACGGATGACGTCAGTGATAGAGCTGCAGGTCGCTGTCGACCGTGGCTCTGGCATAGAGGGGCTGGCAAAATAGCGATAACCGCGAAGTGGCATGGCGTACGTCGCTGACTCCCCAGTGCCACGGGCCAACCGCTGGTACTAGAAAAACAGCTATGCTTATGCGATTCCAAGCAGAACCTTGCGTTTAATTCAAATTGTACGTGTGACTGTGGTATGCCGTCATACGTGACGTCTCTGCTCTGATCACGTGACCCCGATCTGTTGAGGGGATAACACTCTCCTGGTTGTCATATGACCAACCGGAAGTGGCATAACGGAAGTTATGAACGCTTTCGGTAAATCCCGGAGAGGCTAAGAAAGATGAGCTTTAAGAACCCGATAGCTCACACATAATGCCCCTTGATGTTGAGTTTCAGGTCCGCGTTGTCTCCGTGCGTGACGTCGAACCTCTGGCGGTTGGAGTAGACGAAGTCCACCTGCTTGTGGTCGAAGAACAGTGGAACACCCAGCTCGGTGGGCATCAGGAACGTCCAGTCTTGGGTCAAAGAGAAAACCTTGCGGCCTGCGTTTCCCATGGACTTGCCGGCTGTCTCATCCGGTGTCACTGCGGTGAGGCGCACGTGTTCAACGCATGAACGGCTCGCGCTTTAGCTTAGCTCTGACGAAACGTTCCCCTTCCAGAAAGTTTGTGTGTATTGGACACACGCTAAATTGTGATTTTTCTTTGCTCGATCTTTATTAATGCGCAGCGTTGTGTGGCGTGTGACCCACCGCGGTGGTAAGCAGCATCGCTGTAGTGAATGTTTGTGCTAGGCGGATGTCTTGCGATTCTGCATGTATTTATACGCCACAGCGGAGGATTTAACGTGCGCTCAAAGTAGGTCTCTTACCTTCGGCCTCAAGTTCTTCCAAGATGGACTCGTCAAAGTCCCACGTGTCGATGGCCTGACCGAAAACGGACAGACCAAGTCGAGCGTACATCGGGTCGTACTCCCGGTCCGCGACAGACAGCTACGAAGAACAAGGAAAAGATACACACTCTGAGGCATCACCAAGTGTTAGCAGCGGCATTTTGTCACGCACGCAAGATAGAAATGGTTGATATGTGTTTGAGTCTCGCATGACAGTGGTAGTGAAGGCATCGCTCGGGGTCATCGGCGAGAAAGGATTCATGTTTTGTTTCTAAAAGGGAAAGCCGAACTCAAGCAGCAGCGAAGCTTCGCGCATTTGCACTGAGGTCAAATAGCGCTTCCTATTCAAAACAGCGATTATGAGAAACAGGTGGTGCCACAAGTCATTTCGTTGAGAAGCTGCCTTCCATTTGCCCTTAATGTTGCGACTACGACTTCCTTCATTTGTTACTGTTCAACAAGTATGGAATGCTCCGAAACGTAACTGGACGACATGGCTAAACGAGGGCTTCTTTATGGCATAAAAATGATTACCAACACTCTTGTCTAATGTCCATTATGCGGTTTTATAACGATGCAATAAACTAATACCTACATGTGCAGCACTGTCCTTATGTATCGCTCCCTTTCACTCCTTCACTCATGTTTTCCCTTCATCGTACTTGTGATTGCGTGATGACCAAAGTTTAACATCGATGTTCCCAAGAGCCGCGCCAACGTGATATTTAATTCATTTGTCCTCAAAACGCCTCCAGAATTGAACCACTTTAGTGTGATTATTTTATCGAATGTCTCGTTTCTTAGTAACCTGTAATGTGTGTACACTTTTCTGTTTTCTATGCTCTTATACTTTTGTAACTGCTTTCCTATTTGTAATGCTTCGGCCATCAGGGTAATACGTATAATTAAAGTGGTTCGAACACTGACAGTTCCTTACACTGGTATGGAGGTCACAGTGCTGACATTGCATACAGTGCTACTAAGGCGTGTCTTCATTCTTGGCGTTAATTATAAAATGGTTAGTCGTTAACTGTTTCAAAGCCGTTAATGCTGTCAGCACGCCAAGAATGATGAGGCGACCTTCACGAAGATGGATCCACCTATCGAAACTTCTGCCAACCTCTCCGAAGCACTTCTTCCTATTCAGGCTATTTCTATAGTACTTTGTGTTTCCGTCCGTCGGTTCCCACCTGAACTTAGGAGTTGCTTAGAGAATTTTTTTTAACTTCGCCTCAACTGTTTTCTCTCGCTAGAACTGTTTAGCCGAACATTACTAGCATACGTTTCGATACAGTACCTAAGACTTGTCATCCGTCCGTAGAATATAAGCTACACTTACCAAATCCTCGATACGTTCTCTCTCATCTGACGACGCGTCTCGCGGAAATCGGCGGCGGCCAACGAAGTTCCATATGTTTTTCGTGGATCCAGGCTGCGGCCCCACGAGCCGGTCCAGGAGCTTGTCCATACCCCAGCTCTCGAACGAGAAGGCCAGCGTGTCGTGGGTGTGCCCGGCCATGTAGTCCTTCATGTCGACGCGCAGGCTACGGGGCAGATAGCTGTCGCGCGAACGAATCAGCTCCACCTGGGTCATGCCGCCGTAGTCGTACTTGGCTGCGTTGGAGCCAGGTTACAAGCAGGGGTCAAACCAAGGGACTCTTCTGAAGCAAACGTTTCGACAGGGAACATTGGTTTTAGGGGCATTTATCGCTCGACAAGGGAATTTAATTTCCCCGAGCAACGACTGGTGCTCTGACAACAACTTTTGCCCCCTTAAAGACTACCGTCCTGAGAACAACTGTGAGCTTCAACGACGCTTGTCCTAACGTTGTCTTGACGCTGTCCTGACAATCTCCTTGTCATAAGCGTAGCCAGGAATATTTTTGTTTGCCGTGCGCACCCCCTTCACCCTGAAGCATAGGTCGGCAAACTTACTCATCGGTCGACTCACTCTCACTCAGATCGAGCCTCGAGTCAGAGTCCGAGTGAGTCCGGTTGAGGAAAATTTTGGTGATTATGGGTTCCAGTGAGTCCTAAGCTCAAAATATATTTATTGAGTGAGTGAGCTCCATATTGTTTGCCGACCAGTGCCCTGGAGAGCTGCAGGCAAGTCGCTCGTGAGCGTTGTCTTATGCTGAATATTCTGTGGATCGCTTGCACTGACGTCACTCAAACCGCCATGTTGGAGTACCAACAAGGCGGCACGTGGTTGCATGGGATGCCGCTCTAATGTTTTCAGTACATCGCATGTAGGATCGTTTGTTATTCATACACAGAGGCCAAAAACCTTCCAGTGGTGCCATTGTCACGTTGAAGTTGACTGCCATGCACTTATACTGCCTTGACGTCATCAAAGCCACCATTTTGGACTACCACTACGTGAAAAATCTGCGTCCATGACGTCACGTGCAAGCTATGACTGACAGAAATTTCCGGAAGGGGCATGCGCCTGTTGCACCTCCTGGCTACGTCGCTGCACCCTGTCAAAACATTGCCTCAGCGTACCCTCAAAACTGAGGGTGCACTGATACGTATGGCGGGAGAGGGCACATAAAGGAGATATAGGAGACGGACGTGTAAATTAACAGGAGGTCTCCAAGTGATGCTTACGGTTATAGCCCGATGAGATGAACATGTGGGATGAGCTTCCGTCGGCGGGCCTTCTGAGCCGTGGGTGGTTCGCCCACAGAGGCAGCACGTAGCGTAAGTGCTGTGCGCTGCGTATGAGAAGGTGTGAAATAAGCTTATCTCTCTCTCCTATTAAAACTATAAGTACGTATAAGCATGCTATTGTATTATTACCGGAGCATCCCATATGATAAAGTGTTCCCACTTCGTCACAAAATTGTGAAAAACGATAAGATTAACTGACAAAAAGAGTGAGATCAGAATGGATTGATGTACAAGTACGGGAAATAATTCAGAAAAAAAAGCAAAAATATGTAGCTTTTCATATTAGAATGTTCTTGCAATGCAACAAGATGTTCTATTAAATGGGAACAACAGGATGTTCTATTAAATTGCATACGTTGACTCGGACCCGTTCTCATATGGCGTGGGACTCACATTTGACGATGACATGGGTACTCGGACTCGGCCAGGGAGCGGAACGCGCTGGTTACGAAGGCCACGACCTGATCGCTGGGGTCGGTGATCTCGAGTCCGATGTGGCGCAATACGTAAAGTTCAGGGTCGGTCTCCAGAGCCACGAGAAAAGCGGCGATCCGTATTTCGCTCGCCTCGCTCGTGTTGTGGAAAATGGGCAGAGCGACGGAGCGAGCCTGAAAGGTCCAACAGGAAAGGATGAACATCTAGCAGGGCCTGCAGAAGAGCCTCATGAACGCACGAAATACGAAGAACATGGGATGAGTAAACAAACAACGACTTGACCCATCCTCGCCCAACCTTCATTCCTAGTGCAAAGGAGCTGTTTGATGTGTGTCGAAGGCATGAAAACTTTACAGTGTTATCCACTATGAAAGCAGCGCTCTAAAGCCCGGCTGTCGTATTGCCCGAGCTCTGCGGGCCCTGGTGTTAGGTCTCCTCTTCAATAACCCTTTTCTGTTTAATTAAGTTTTCATTTCCTCTCTCTTCCCGCCTGTCTCTCTTCTTTTGCTGCAAGTGCCGACAGTAGTTCTGTCGAGATACTGAACCAGAGTGTACAAAAGTACTGAAGACTACGACCAAGAGCCATCTACTTCATGGCTGAGCGATCGTACATCCATCAGAGGAAAATTTTTCCGGGCACCGCGATCACGATGCCTTTGGCAGTGGACAACACTATGAATCTCAGTCCATATATATGTATAGGAATGTTGAATTCATTTTTCTTGCGAAGTTCATCACTTCAGGCATTTATGAAATTTATTAGAACGGACACATCACGTGCTAGCTGCTTTACGATGGCTGAAATTCAGCTGCAGTAAGAGTAACGAAAACGCCCGAGCTTTAGTCGTTCGTTTTCCACAGTGCAACTCAGCTGCCTAGTGCGCTTAAAAGAACCCCGGTTCGTCGAAACTATTCGGAGCCCTCCACTACGGCGTGCCGCATAGCCTGAGTTGCTTTGGGACGTTGAGCTCTAAAAACCAACCAACTCAGTCGCCTACCAGTTCAGGATGGCGCTTTGCTGTCCGCCTGAGGGCCGACAGGGCGGCCATTCTTCTGGGCTCTTTGGCGTGCCACTTGGGACTGATGAAGCGCTCCAAGTATTTCACGGCCTTTCGAGTGTTCAGGTTCCCTGCCACGCTCAAGAACACCGTGATTGGATGCTCGGTCTCGTGCTCCACGTTCCCTGGCGTCACGGAATACTGAAACAGACACGAATGCTTACTTGATCTACTATAAACGTTTGTTGCTTTATCATAACGGTGGAAGTACAGGCAGGCTAACGTTCGAAAAATACATGGACCTTCCATTCTTCAATCGTGCGAGTAAAAAAGGGATACTTAAATGCGTCAATGGGGCATTGACATATATATATTTTTCTTACTGCTTTTCGTCCTGGCTGAAGCATCATGCGGTACTTTCACATAATGTTTTTGTCAGTGACCCTTTGACTGTGGTAGATCTGGAATTCAAATTTTAGGTGGAGCATCTTTTGAGCTGATACTAGCTGCTTTCGGCGTGGACCAGTTAGTCGTGAAATTTTTTGAATAGTTCCCGTTCATAGAGGTCCCGCTTAATTCCATTCCATTTATCGTCACTTCAACTCTATGTAAATTTTATCTCAGCGGCTCGCCGTGGTTCACATTCAACACCGTTACAAGCTTACGTGTACCACAAAATGATCTGGCAGCGAGTCAAATGCCTTTAATCGAAGCTCACGAGTTCTTCGGATGTTGCAGTATGCTCACGTTAAATATGCCCGAGACGATCTCGGTGCTGCAGGTGCCTTTGTCCTCCGCGCTGTCGTTGTCAGCGTGCTGGCATCCGGAGCCGCCGGCGACAGCGCTGGCTGCGAGCTTGCAGGAGGCCCACGTTCCACGATGGCTTTTGACAACCTGCGACTCGCAAGAATCCTGCAGCAAGGAAGAAATACAGGTCGTAAAGCCCTACCTGTCATATCATGCGTAGCGTTCTGGTACGGTACTCATTGGCAATATACAAGTGAACATATCCCGCAAAACGTCTTCAACTAGCACAATGGGCAAGGTGGCTTCACGCGGAGACTCTCAAGCACGCGACCCCACGTCACGCACTTTGCACTGGGCCCTTGGGCATTGGGGTACTGGGTACTGAAGTGGGAACAGTGCGGTACTGAGCGGCTCTTCATTGTTGACAGTAAGCAAGCAGGTGCTCCAAACCAGAAGCTGGCAAAAAGGGATATACAGAGGTTTGTTTTATTGTAAAAAAAAAAGCTGTACTGTTTGTCACGAACTTCAGTTGCCATGAAGGTATCCACGTACATTTGCCCTTTTACTATGTAATTGCACAAAGGCCACAGTCGTCGATCAGTACACCTCCGCGGAAGTACTTCAAACTGGGCTAAGCGAATTCAAGTGGCATGGTTCGGATGGCTTCAGGATTTCAGTTATACAAAACACGAACAGATGAACGTGAAACAGAGGAAGAAATTGGGTCAAACCTATATCGCAACTCTATTTCCAGCGAAATAGTGAGGCATTCGAACACGAAGGACGGGTCTCAGGCCGGTCAAGTTTCATTGCGCGCTGAGGCCACTTGTGATGCTTGCAGCAGTGGCAAGAACGACGAAACATTGGGCTATGCGATTTTGATAGGCGTGAACATTTAGCGAAATGCTGTGCATGTAAATTGGTTGATTACGCTAACTACTGTTGCTTTATTGCGAATTCTGACCGTTTTCTTTTCTTTTCGTAGTGTTTGACCGATGCTTCGTAACGAATCCTGCCATAACCTCGAGGGCTCGCCGTCAAGAGGTCTGCTGTGGGATGTACAGGATAAAACAGACCAACGTGAGTTTTTTTTTTTTACAAACTAGCATTTAGCGCCTCGTGCCGTTGTGTATGCTTTTGCGTGTCCCAATTCTCCATGCGCTGGTCACTACGAAGGTTTGAATGAAAGTCAGGCTACATAGAAAGTACAGTCGAGTTGCGTTATGTTTTGTGTTTGTTAATAGGGCCTCGTCTCGCAAACGCGCGATTTCACTCGTCGCGCTCGTCGCATTGCTCAAATTTTACCGCAGTGACGATATAAAACTAGTGTAAAATAAGCAAGGTGGGCTACGGAACCTGTTTCCAGCCTTTTGTAGACTCCAGGTGGACCTAAGTACAGGATCTCTCGTGGCCTATTCGCTTTCAGTTCTTTTCAATACCACCGTTAGCTCCGAGTCGAAGGAAGGCGTCTTCGTTCACCGATAGCACAAATGCTCCTAAGTGCTCTATACGCAATCTCTTGGAACGGAGCGTCTTCACTTACTACTCTGAGGCTTTACAAGAAAATACTATGTAACACGGGACCCAGTAGACGGTTCAGTCTCTTTCACGGTCGAATTGAGTTTTAAGGCAGACTACAAGTACGCTTCATCTTTACGACCCCTTTCGTCCATGGCGATCAATGGCAAAACGCGTTGTACGACTTAGGAGAACGTAGCATTGGGCGAGTTGGTAATCCATGGTGAAGGGCATTTGTGCAAAAACTAGGGGCATGAAAGAAAGAAAACCACGAGACAAGCGCAGACGCGTTGTACGTAGACTGTGTCGTCACGAGGTCATTCTAGTGTGGCTCAGTTTTAAGGCCTTAATTTTCTACCGGAGTTGAGCTTACCTATAATGGAGGCGAAAATGCTCGAGGCCTGTGTACTTAGATTTACGTGCGTGTTAAAGAACACTGCAGGTGGTCGAAATTTCCGGAGCCCTCCACTACGGCGTCTTTCATAATGATGTCGTGGTTTTGGGACGTTAAACCGCAACAATTATTATTAATGAGCTTACCTAAACGCTTTACAGAAATTTGGGCGTGACATTTGACGCAATCTGCCATACATGGAATCCACGAGCAAGAACTCAGGGACGTCAAGCTAACAAAACGTGCGCTCACGCTGATTTCGTGAATCATTGCTGGGCCGGCTTCCTTCAGGTTTACTTGTATCTTGCTGTAGAAATAGTGGGCGTCCAAGCTGCTCAGTTCTCCGTTTCTGATCAGACCCAGGCCGTAGGCGACGTGCGGATTTGACCCGGCAGCTCCAAGGAGGTCCAGGAATACGTGGCTGCGAAGTACATTGAAGGAGTACTAAGATGTTTAGTATGAAGTGCGTAGTATATTTATTATGCTCGGTTACAATCTCAGAAAAAAAATGTAAGCTCTGCCCACATAAATGCGTCGTGCCTGATCTTCATCCGTGAAAGACAGCCGTGCTGGCTGGTTTCCGCTCGAACCGTAAGTACTTTTGTTCGGCTAGTGTAAATATTACGCATATTAAGAGTTAAAGATTTCTCGTTACTACCTATAACATTGCGTTTGGTTGAGCAGCGATGTCGAACCCTGACAAAATTTATCAGGACGTTCAAGTTCCCGACCTAAAGGCAGCCACAAAACCGTGCCTCTATGGGAAAGTCAAATATCTGAATCACTCGAGAAGTGTCTGACGTCATGAAAATGAGTAAGCGCTACTGGATGAAGCATTTATTCAATTTATCTGTGGGAGGAACAGCGATGACTAAGGGCGGAATGAATGAAAAATCACAGCATATCCACGGAGTGAATGATGATGAGTGGGCGAAGCTGCGGAGGTTCATCGGTAAACCGTGAATCTTCCGTGAATTCTGCCCAGTACATCATCACCGACGTGAGATCGGGCGCGTTTATACTAAAGGTTCGATGAGTTATGACGACTTGCAGCTCACTTTAATTTTACATGTACGCTGTGAATTTTCATTGTTTAGAAAACCATTGCTTTAGAAAACATCTGGCGTCTTTCGTTAAGCAGCTGGCGTCTTTTCGTTTTGCTTTAGAAACATCTGGCGTTCTTTCGTTTTGCTTTTACAAAACATCTGGCGTCTTTCGTTGGTTTATTTCATCAATCAACGGCGTTTTGAACAAAATTTTTATTGTTTAATCACGCACAGGAGAAATCTCACCAGGCACTACCTTGGAGGTAAACAATGGCTGCTAATGGGAATGAGAGACAGAAGAAGTCGGCTTTTAGCTAACACTTACACTTCTACTTCTACTAACGTTTCCTACTGGAACATGCCAATGGCTGCTAATGGGGAATGAGAGACAGAAGAACTCGGCTTTTAGTTAACGCGCACGCTGCGAATTTTTTATTGTTCAACAACGCACAGGAAAAATCTCCCACCGGCACCACCTTGGAGGTCAAAGCGTAAGAATGGTTACGCACTACGACTACGACTACGAGGGACGAACGGGTGCCGCCTTAAGGAGCTTCGCCCCTAATAAACTTTAATTGATGTCAGCCCGGCAGTTTCTTTCGGCCGGGGCGGGGAGAGAAGGGATGAGCTGCCATTTTTTCTCAAATTGTAACCGAGTATAGTGCGTAGTAAAAAGTGTCCTTATGACAAAGCACACTAGTAAAGGAACAGAACTAAATGGCATGATAGTAGCAGACGCATTGTACCCCATGAAAGTCGTTTAAGTGATACTCCCTCACGTGATTTGTTCAAATCATTCAGTGGAGTGCGTGAAAAGAATAGGCGTCGGAAATAAACAAGCAGAAAGCTATGCTTCACAAAATGAGATTAACAAAGCATGGAGCAAAACACCGTGCAGCTTTAGGGATGCGAAGCTTAGTATAGACAGTTTAGCGATAACAGCAGCAAGCGTGCGGCTTCGAGGAGATTCCGATCACGTGATTTGTCACTCGGCTCCACGAGTACGAAAAGCGTTTCCGAGTTGTTTCGGGTACGGAAAGTCGCTGCACGTTCTCGCGTAAAAGGGAGACGTACGAGTATATCGACTCAAGACTAATACCTATAATTCTGTGCATGACTTACTTCAGTGCTTATTTCCAAAGTTGTCGCTAGGCACCGCGAAAATAATGAAAGTCTGCGGACTTGTCTACTGCCGCATTCTTGGAACTTGAGGTTGCGTTTTCAGGCCGCTAGGTTTAGTGATATACGTCAGTGGGGAAGCCGGAAGCTGTGCAGAAATTGTTTGTGAACGGTGAAGCGCATTTATCCTAAAGAGAGCAATAGCGGAACTTCGAGTCACCGTAATTTGCGGGAGAGCAGAAGCTTGAGCAGAAACTTCACGTAGGACGTCATTCGTAGAGCAGCTCGTCGACTCTGTTTCTGGTAGCAGTGACGGTTTCACAGTAGTCAGGACCACGAAGCGGCCCGGCGTAGGTTACCGTCCTTTCCAGTGGCACGACTAACCACACTGACACTGGTAAATATAGCGATGCTTCGTGCAACGCCAGAGGCATTACGTTTCCCTTTCATTTATATTTCACGGTGGTGGTATGACGTCACACGCGACGTTTCTGCTCATTTGACGGCACCGGCAGTTCCGCTACTGCGCCTTTTAACTTATGGAAACGCGCAACGGCTATTGGGTGTACAATAACGGGAACACTCAAACCATGAGACCTCGCAGTTACGGTATCGTAAGAGAATTCCTTGCTTGGTGAGTTGGTTCATAATGGTAAACTGCAGAGCGCAAATTAGGTACGGGACACGGACGAACACACGCAGCACATGACAAGCGCTATAGCAGTAGGGTCCACTGCAGAAGACCTATTATCTTAAAGGAGCCATGACACGGTCACCCAGCAATTTGCGAGTTTCAGCGAAAAAATAGAGGTAGAGGGTCTGTTGTACCTATACTTATATGAAAAATGCACTGTACAAGTATATTTCAGTACAAAATGAGCCCGCCAGCGGCGACAGTTTTTACCATGGCGTGAAGGAAAGAAGTGTTAATTTCAAGGGCTCGTTTGCTTTGTTATACACAATATTAATGAGAACTAACAGACAATAATGCCAAGGAAAGTATAGGGGATGTTTTTAGTACCGTATTTACTCGAATCTAGGCCGGCCCTGATTCTAAGCCGACCCCCGAAATTCGCAAGGCCAGGAAAGAAAAAAAACCTATTCATTGTACACGAATCTAAGCCGACCCCCCCCACTTTCGCACATCGTTTTTTCGAAAAAAACATCGGCTTAGATTCGAGTAAATACGGTAATAAATGTAAGGTAATTGTGAAGAAAGAAAAGTGGACGAAAAGATAGCTTGCCGCGGGCAGGGACCGATCCTGCGATCTTCGAATAACGCGTCCGATGCTCTACCAACTGAGCTACCGCGGCGGCCATCCCCCCGTCCACTTTATAGGGTATATGTGTGCATTTAAACGTGGGAGCGTCAGTCAGCGCCGCCAGTAACCATGACGGCGAGTGTGGAACACTCTTTTTCTGCCTGTTGGCGTCACGTAGCACGTGAACTTATTACGAGCTGGCAGCTGACCAATAATCCCTCGCATACTACCTGAAAGCATCAAGTCTGCCAGAACGAGACCCTCGCTATGAATGAAGGAAAGAAGTGTTAATTTCAAGGGCTCGTTTGCTTTGTTATACACAATATTAATGAGAACTAACAGACAATAATGCCAAGGAAAGTATAGGGGATGTTTTTAGTAATAAATGTAAGGTAATTGTGAAGAAAGAAAAGTGGACGAAAAGATAGCTTGCCGCGGGCAGGGACCGAACCTGCGACCTTCGAATAACGCGTCCGATGCTCTACCAACTGAGCTACCGCGGCGGCCATCCCCCCGTCCACTTTATAGGGTATATGTGTGCATTTAAACGTGGGAGCGTCAGTCAGCGCCGCCATGGCGCTGACTGACCATGGCGTGTGTGACGTCATGTCGTACATGGAGCCATGCTACCAAAGTTTCAGCCTCTGCAAACTGTTCACTTTTTATAATGCCAAGCTGAAGAAAGCTAAAGTGGCATGATTGCTCGCGCAGCTGACCGAAGAACAAAATCGTTCGCCGTAATGCAGACCCTCGCACCGCAAGCAGTTTGTTAATCCAGGGCTCGCAAGTGTGCCAGTGTTGCCGGACTTTCAGGCCGCTTGCGTACTTGCGTAAAAATATTTAATTGCAAATTGAGTGCTCGACCGAATATGCCGAAATTTCGCCAGTTTGTATGTGAACGTACAAGAATTAACTCATATAACACGGATTATGATCGAAAGTTGGGTGTCATGGCCCCTTTAAAAGAATTCGTTGCTGGCTGTGTTGGTTCATAATGGTCATTTATTAAGTGGTTCATAATGGTTTATAATGGTAGCACTTCTCCTGTACTGTGTTAGTTCTTATGTGTCTTGTACATAACTGGTGCTCTGCAGTTTAGCATCGCTATTACTGCTTTCTCGTCTCACGCTTGCACCAACCGACACCGTAAAACATGCGACGCGTCATTAGGAGTTAAAATTACCGCATGCTGTCCTTGATATCCTCGGGCGCAGTGAGAACGTGGTTCCGGTAGATGTCATCGATTTCCTGGTAGTCGAAGGTCGAGAACGAGTGAAACGTGATGTGGAAGAGCTGGCCGGCACTCATCTCATTGTCGATGTTTGGGATGTCCTCGTCGGTGTACTCGAGTCGCGCTAGGCTTCGAAGGCCTACAAGAAACTGCAGACAATGCGAGACAGCTTTAATTAAGATATTGACGGGCACGCGAGTTTTGTTCATAAAGGACGTTGAGACGTTCAAGTATTTGGAAGCGACTAAAGATGCTTAGCTAAAAGGCATCTCCATGGACAGGGCAATAATTAAGCGGCTTAACTAAATGTGATTCGTGCTTCCTTTTAAAAGCGGAGCTATTCAAGCTGGCCGTAAAAAAAAAAAAAAAACTTTGGTGTCCGCAGAAAACGTCAGGTGGGCATGCGCCACAGGAATTGGGCAAGCCCGACTACCGAGTATCGCATTAAACGAAAACTCTGCAATACTTCACAAAATTTAATCGAAAAGTTAGGCGCACCCCCTAGCACTGCCACATGCTAGCATCCTGGTTAGCTCATTGTTAGAGTGACTGACCTTTCAAAAGGCGTTGGTCCCGGATTCGATCCCCGGACCGGGACGAATGTTTCTTCAACTAAGCTTTCCTTTCTGAGAAATCCGTGTGGATTTTCTTGTGGCTCCGTACTACAAAGGGATAGTTGTCAGTTAACTCTTCCACCAGCTTGTGGGATTCCGCAGAGTTCATTTGCAGTGGTCTTACGTGTTCCTTGATGGAGTGGAGACCGAAATACGTGATGAATCCGTTGACGTGCTTCAGGTCTTGCGGATCCTTGAGGTCGGTGGACACTGCAAACTCTTGCGCCAATGAGTGCTCCTTGACCATTCCCGCAGGCAGCACGTGTTCCTCCGTGATCTCTCTTTCTGTCTCTAGGTCCAGGGTTCGACTATGGGAATGAAAAATTTGTCAGCTTTCATATGAATTCAGCTTGGCTATGATTAGTGCCTACCTTCTTGGATCTTTACTGTTGACTCTTATTTTATACTAGTAAGAATGACCTCATCAAGCAGCCAATGAAGGGAACCTTGTTCGTTTCTACTACATTGCACAGTTTGCGAGAAACTATACCCAGGAAATATCACTTAGGGTACCTTTCCTTTTTTGCGTGAACATTAAGTGGGACAAATTGAAAAAAAAAAATGTGCATATTACCAGCACTTTTGGCAAATTTTGGCCACTGTTCAACATCAAGGTAATTGAAAGTAACTACAGGTAATTAAGAGTAATGATAGCACATATTTCTCTTGCATACTGCTAAAGATTCGCTGAATTTTCACATATTTGTTCGGCATATTTTCTTTCCAGTATTTTAAGAGAATAAGGTAAACTTGCATAAAGTAAGACAGCTGTGTATGTTTTGTTCGGTGGACCTTGTAGCTTCAACTGTGCCGTCGTCGTCGGCAGAAGAGATAACGTAGAATTCCTGTATCATTAGATATGGTCATGCCTGTAGAAGTACGATGCACTACCAGGAAAAGCATTATTTTTTTATGAGCCTGAGTCCTTACCTTTATGTAAGTGTCACAGGATAAGTAATGAGCGCCTGAAGTTTTAGTTTCTTATTAAGCTTTATTGTTGTTTCGACTCGTTATATACTTACTTTCTTAAGTAGGTCGCCATTGCGAGTGGTCTGTTGCGGCGTTTTTAATTTCTACGCTTTCGTTTATCGGGGTCAGCAGGGTATGGTCGTGCAGGCTGTTAGCCGAAGTACTTTTGCCTGCATGTAGTTTTTGATGTTTTAAAAGAAAGTTGTGGTTTAGGTCATTGAACATAGTTGTGTTACTGTCAACCTCGGTTCAAAGGCCTGATTTACTCAGACAATAAATGTGATCAGATAGAATATAAGCGACGCCGCTCACTTGAACATGACGTGGAATTCTTTGCCTTCGTTGTTACCCTTGATCAGTTGCGTCGACTCCGACCAGGCGCGCTCGATGACGTAGTGCCGGGCGGTTCCCTTGAGGCGGTAATAAACTTCAAACGTGTCCGAAAGTTGATGCTGCGGAAACCGAATCAAAGAAATTGTAAATTGTTAGGTACATCGAGCGTGTGATACCGTTGTGTTACCTACTGTCGACAGTGCTATAGAGCATTTGAGGTATTGAATATCACGTCAACCGTGGTTTGCTTAAGTTCTGTTACGATATCAAAAGCACGTCTTGTTCCTTAAGTAATGTGAGTAACTGTACGATGTCGCCAGCTGTGCTAGGCGTTTGCGACGCATGGATTATTAATCGCGTAGAGCGTGTGAGCATACCTCCTGCAAGATAACTGACATTGGGTAACATACATACATACATACATACATACATACATACATACATACATACATACATACATACATACATACATACATACATACATACATACATACATACATACATACATACATACATACATACATACATACATACATACATACATACATACATACATACATACATACATACATACATTCAAAGTTTGCTCGAACACGAATGTGTTGTATCGGAAACGCATTAACGGGTGCTGTGTTCTTTGTCGCACGCTACTGCGGCACGCATGCTTGCTTCAGCGTTTGTACTTGACGCAAGTGCATCGTAAAAGCGGATGTATGCTAGACATACATCCGCTTGACATACGTCCGCTCTTGATCGGCATGTGACAGTAATAGAAGTAGGTGCGCGCTGAAATCGACCCAAAGATTTGCCCGTCCAGTTCAGAATCCCCGTTACTCACCGTCCTCTGAGATTCGCATTTGACGCAGATGGAGCCTTTCTGCCTTCCGTACGTGGCGTAAATTTCGCGGTCGCATTTCTCGAGGTTCTTCGCCTTGGTCACCTCGATGTGGCCGTTGTCTTCAGTGTGCACGATGTACAGGCTGTCGCAAGGACCATGCACACCGTCCTGTACAAAGCAAGATGACACGGTTCGAAGCCTTTGTATCGCATTGAACGTTTGAAACGTATACCGTGCACGGAGGCACAGGAATGATGCCGTAAGAAAAGACTCAGGCGCATTAGACAGTCGAAGTTCATCAGTTTTACAAGATTTTGGGTCGCGGCCGGCTTCTCGCTGACCCAGTTGTTGAGCTGACACATCTTACCTTTGTGCTCTTGGCCCACTCACCTCTTTGACATTGTACTTCCGTGCTTGCGGGTTCTGTTGGCGCCCCTTGAACAGGTCCAATTGAAATAAAGACAGGACGCCTTTCTTCATGTTCCTCGCCCAGGTGGGCTCGTTTTTGTCGATTTCGATCTCCTCGACCTGCGATGCAGTGGCAATAACACGCCGTTTATGTTGAGAAACATGGGTTTCCTAAAAAAAAACAAAAAAAAACAAAAAACAAACAAAACATATAGCACACTTCACATTGCACTGGTGTCCTATGCTCTTAAGTTTGTACGAACCTGAACGGCCACTATGAAGGAGCGGTATTCATGATTTCGATAAACAGCTGCTTTCTTTCTTCTTCTTTTCTTTAGTACTTGTAGAAATGTATTAGCCGGGGTGACATAAACGTAAACCTCTCCACAGCAAGCCAGTGAGAACAGAACAGAACAGCTTTAAAGTAGCCGCTCAATTACGGTTATTTGCACTTATTGGCAATGTTTGGGTAAGGAGATGTCATTACACTCATATACCACACTGGGGGTAAAGTCTTAAAAGACGCGATACCTTTCCATCGTTGAACCTGGCGGCAAATGGGCGCTGGAGTGCGCTGACCGCGTCTTCGTTGCGGACATAGTCGAACTCGTGGTGAGCGACGTCGATGTTGTCAGAATTGAAGGCTTCCGCTTCGAAGTCGACAATCTAGAAGTAGTAAGGGAGAGTCATGAGAAAATTAAAATAAGCACAGCCTCCGACTTTTGTACGAAGTTGCATGACGCCGGTATCGCCGCCTTTCCTTTACCCTCTTTAACACCCTCCTCAGGAGTTTCCTCACTTTCTGTTCTGAGTCACATCATTATGAGAATTTGATGGTGCATTTAAAGTACATCTGCTAGCCCTGGATTGCATTGACTAGCCGTAGCTCTTGCAAAACACAGCAGTGAAATTTGCGACAAATAGAGCGAGAGGGTACGAGGGGAATTAAAGATATGACAATAGACGGTTTGATACTCTGCCATGGGAGAGGTTAAAAGGGAGCATTAAAGATAAAGGAAACGAAGGATATAGCCTAAAGCCACCTATGAGTGTACGGCACATAGACAAAATAAAAATAAAACAAGCATAATCTGTAGCGGTTCGACGACCTTATCAAACGCAGCGACAGCGCCGGGCAGTCGGGACTGGTTATTTTCGACTCCCAACAGCGTGCAGAACGTACGTACAAGGTAGATTGCCACGAATCGCGCTAAGAATATTAGGCGACGCACTCCAAAAAGAACATGCGATCTTATGGTGTCCAGGTCACGAGGGCATCACAGGCAACGAAAGGGCGGACTCCCTAGCTCGAGAACTTACAAACCGAGCTGGGAGCCACGGCCCTTGCCGAGATAGTCCGCTCAAGACCCAAGACATCTTCGAACACCAACGTCGCACGAGAGAATGTCTCGCCCTGCCGCATCGGCAGCTGGGAGTAGCAGAAGCTCGCGCATACAGAAAAATACAAACGCGCACCTATCCCTACTGGGAAAGGGCCCACCACATGAATCCCACATTGCATGCAGGCGCATGTCCATGGCGGGGTGCACGGTCGTTACTGCCACATGTGACATGGAGATGCGCAGAAAGATCACAGGAGGCAGACTCGCATATGTTACAATTTTAGGGAGCCGTGGGAGATCATCCTCGCTCAGCCATGGCTGTAGGTCCAAAGAGGCATCTTGGACCAGGCGGGGCGTGTAGCCAGGATCACTGTAGTCCTGGAATAGGGACCCCCTAACGCGCTCTTTCCCATTATACCCTTTCCCTTAGTCCCATTTCTCTACCTTGAATAATTAATACAGTTTTTCCACCGAACTTATTGTCCGAAAGAAGCACTCGATTTTCTGTCAATCGGTGAGACCACGTAGGTCCAAAAAAAACTTGAAAACAGGGGTATCAGCGAATACGCAAGTACACGTACACAAGAGGAAGGCTTTAAGCAACGACGAACGCTGAAACGCCAGCGTTCATCCGTGTCTAACTGTCACCCCCATTTTCAAGTTCACCATGCACCAACTGGCCCTATGTACTTGTAGGGCTTACTGGCAACAGAATGGTTGTATAGCTTGCGGAGCGTTAATCTAATTTAGGAATACTATAACTATGCACCAGTTACATTCAGCACGTCCATAACGCTTTGTGTAGGAGTGATGCGCTGGATATTCAAGATTACGTGAGTAACGACCATTAATGACCCCACACATGACTTAGCGGTCAGCGACCGGTAGCTTATCAGAAAGCTCATCAGTGCGTACTAGGGTAGAGGCAATACGATGCGACTCGCTAAGAATCTCTGCATACGCGATTCTGAGCAGCTATTCTGCGCCGATGTAGCTTCGCCTGCTTTTTGTCTCAAATGGGCTAGCAACTTGGATTGTGCGCAAAGAATGTTTCCGCGCGCACTTTTGCAAGCACGCCGCAGTACGGTTGGCGTAGAGTTTCTCACTACTGCCTAGACGAAAAACGTGCTGCGGCGCTTTTGCATGTATGGGAATAATGGGATTTGTCGGATTCGGATTGGCATCGATCACCAAGAGGCCGGACACCTCCGAGCGCGACCTACAGGAACTGTTGACCTGATCAGATGTCCCCACTCCAGTGCGCCTGTTCTAGTTCATTACTTCCGCCGCTAGGGACGGCACGCATGGTGCTAGTCAGCACCTGTTCGCTGTCGTCAGCTTCAGCACTCATGGCGCTGTTTCGCCTAGTGCATAGCGTTCATACAAAGTAACTATTATGCATAATTACAAAATATTTCGAAAATAAAGATATGAGGAATTATTTAGAAATTCTATGCACTTGACTGGACCGTCGGAGACAGTGACTGACGTCTGTCGGAGACGGTTTATTGGTTAAACCGCTAAGGTGGCGCTGGCGTAAGTCTGCACCTCACACGATCCTCACCACTTCGTCCTCAGTTTCCATCATGTATGCTTAAGGCCACAGCATCATATGCGGCGTCCCACACAGCGCAAGCCTACGGCGTTACACGTTGGTCAACCACTATACAATACATACTTAACCGCACGGCGTATTTTACTTAAGCCTCTGGCCAAATTTGCTAAAACAGTCACATATATGCCGGCAGTTCGTCACAGAATACGGGCGTGAGTCTCACTCCAATGCCGTCGAAACGGCCGCAGAGTAGCAGACGAACAGCTTATAGAAGCGACACCAACGGCGAGCAATTGAACGAGAGCTGGCGCACGCGCTGCCAAAGAAGCCCGGCTTGTCTGTACAGGCATGTTGGTACAGGTCAAGAGTTCCAGTAGGTCGTGCCTCGGAGACTCGTTTGGCTAGAAGGGTTCCTTACGCCACAACTTAATTTTGTCCAAGCGCATCACGTAATCGGCTATTACTTTCTTAGCACACACAAAAACAACTTTTATTGAACTTTGAGAACGTCTGCTTCGATGTACGATTTCATGAAACGTAAAAAAAGGCAGACGACAAGGTCAGCGTTCACTCTGCGACAGTTTGTCGTCTGTTTCTTCCTTTTGCCGTTCGCTTATGCCCTACAGGTGAGCCAACCTTTATTTTTCACGAACTGTTTTACGGGTGAAGGAGGTCTTATGAAAGCTTTGTTTTAATGAAGCATTATTTGTGCAGCCGTATCCACGCTTTAGGCCAGGTCGCGCACAACGCCAGCGAACACAAGCCCTCTCACACAGTATATTCTGGGCATCATACATATACTGTCGTTCCCTCGTTAGCTCCCGTTAAGAAACTCCCATAGACGGTGGCACCATATTTAGCTCTAGGTATTATTGTGAGAAACTGAGCAGTTGTTTGGTGCACACGGTGCTATGCGCGTGCAGTAACAGACGTGCGTTGAACCTTGGGATGCTTACCGAGAATATGGTGTGGTCTTTCTTCGGTTGTACAAGGATCTTGCTTCTGAACGCAACGCCTGCGGACTGCGACGGCTGCTCGGGATTCGCGATGTGCAGAGTTCCTTTTTGCCTGTACACGTACTCTTTGCCCACATCGAAACCTGGAAAGTACACGATAGCTCGTTTCATTGTTAGGGCGAAAGCCTTTGTTACCGCAGCAAATGCTAAAAGTGACCGACGGCGTCAGCGGCGTCAACAGTGAAGCAAAAAATCATCACGTGATGACGTCACTTATGACGTCCCCATGACGTCACATGCCGCACACAATTCGTGACGTTATCATGACGCCACTATGACGTCACGTCATGACGTCATCACGTGCGATCGTCGCTTGGTCAAAGGTGTGCCGATCACGGAGGCACTGCGAAACCACGTGAGGTGCAGAAAGCTTCCAGTGCCTCCGATCCCGGAGGCCTTGCAAAACTACGTAGGATGTAGAAAGTTTTGGTGGGGAGGGGGGATCAATACAATCGACTGAAAAGAAAGACTTTCACTTTCGAGTTGTCTTAGGCAAATGCATATGGGACCGGGTGACTTTTTCTTCCATCATGCGTCAAACACACCTCGCTAGGACAGAATTGTTGTAAGCTTTTGCCATGTTCACTGAACTCTACCATGACCTTGCTCAAGCGCTAATAACTTCCTTTGAAGAGAAAAGGAAAATTACGTTTGTCCGCTTGTATAACTTGTAGCCTTTCTGTTTCTATTACTCTTCTCCACTTTGCAGGCTTCCGCATAGCCGATTCGCCAATGGAAGTCGTAGCAACTTCTATTGAAAGGGGCAGCATGCAGTTTTTCTCCGCACATTTTCTTTTTTTCTTTTTGGATGCTAAGGTCAGTTGCACACATATGTAACTTGACATTCGCCAATGCACACGGTCATGAGCAACACGCTCGAGTGACACTGCATTACCTATGTTGCTTTCTTGCAAGTGTTACTAAGGCTTTTCGCGTTTAAGCTTTATTTAATGGGCCCGGTATAAGACGAAATGTAGGTCTAACTGTGTAAGGCAGGAGCGCCTTCAGGAAAAATCGAGATAAACTATTGTCTCTTCTCTGTATAGCCAAATTTACGAAGTCACCGTTATTATTACACGCACACGTCCCCTCAACCCCCCCCCCCCCCCTTCACACACACACATACACAAGCGCGCTTTTGAATGTCTCGACTCCTGTGTGTTTGAACTTAGTTTACGCGCCTATTTCGTACCAGCAGAGGGCTAAAACTCAACCCTTGCAAAGTCAGCTAGCACTTTCTGCCTTCTTTATTTCTTTTTTTTTTCGTTGAACGCTTCCGAAGTCAGAATATGTTCTGCAGAGAAAGCTGTTCTCAGTGGGTCGCCAGGAAAAAACGAAAAACGTTCCAAGGCACCGCGGCCTTTTCCTACCTGAGATAGCCACAGTGAAGGTCAATATCCACAGAATCTTCATCATGATGATGATGACTCAACGGCTGGTTTCCATCCCTGCTGCGTACCGCCTCCGGATGCGGGCTTGAGGGGGTCACTCATATGTAGTGGTGGTCGGCCTATCTCGACAGATTGCCATTGGAGGTAAAAGAGGAGGGCAGCCGCTGCTTGGAGCGATGACCGCAGCCTGTGCTCCCGAGAGAGTAGATAGGCCTCGCCTGACATGGACACGTGTCGGAGCGTTGCGGACGGTGAGCTTTATGTCGGCACCAGAGGGATCGTGCTCACGGGGGTCATGCCCTGTCTGCTCTCGGTTCCGGTTTCTACGGTTGCTAGTCGACGGTCCTCTTGCGCGTCGCACCGCAGAACCTCTTGATATCACTGAACTGTACGCCCCGAAGAATCGCTTACAGATAAAAGCGCGAGGCGGGTTCGTCGTCACTGCTGTCTGCATTCGCGCTTTGTGACGTTGAAGACAGCCGGCTGTCAAGCACGGCTGACCACTGCGAATCGGTCTCGTTGTCACTACGCTTACTAGAGTGTTTTAGCGGAGCCGGTTTACCGGAAATACCGTACCGTCGTGGTTGGCACGTAGTTTTCGTTAAACGCTTTAGCCCCTCCAGTTGGCCATTGAGTACGGTAACCAGATGAGATAGTCAAACTTGCTAATATAGGTCTGGCAGACTAAAAAACGTTGTGCGCCGACCACGACAGTACGATGTCCGTACGTTAAACGGGCCCCGATTAAACACCCTATTGTCTGTTGCTAGGAACACGCGTGTTCCCACTGCGCGGCGACGCGCGAGGTTTACAACTCGTTAGTACAAACTACAGACCATAGATATGGGTAATAAAGAGCATGGTGGAACTAGCTGTCACCCTCATTCAAAGGAGATGGTCCTAACAAAAATACATCAACCAATACCATCCATGGCTAAGTATACATGGTTAAGCCACTCGGAAAGTGTGGTGCAGATGAGGGGTTAATGCTGTTGATACGGCTGCCAGTAAGCTATATGTACAAGCCGTCGTGATAAAAAGGGAGGAACAAGGGAGCGACAAAAGACTGCCTCACGCGTATTTCTAGCTGTTCACCAATATGTTATTTTTTGGCTGTGTCGAAACCTTGTCCTGGAGCACAGTGGGAAAGAGTGTCAAAGATACACGACAAGATTTGATTCGTGCAGAAAGCCTAGGAGTGAACGGCGATTGGTCCGTGGATGCAGCGATCACAATCGATTGGGTCGCCCAGGCCTGAGGCCCAGCTTTTTCACGGACGTGGCTGTTCGGGCGTGTTGTTAAGGCACGACTAATGGTGTTTTAGTGGACAAATAGACGAGTGTGTAGAAGAACATTCAGACACACGGGCAAACGGAGGTGGCGTAGACGGCTTAACCTTATATACGTGGGCAAATCCATGCACAGCAAGCGTGTCACTGGGACATTCCGCAAAATGGTGGTAACGATGTATACCATAGGGTTGGCGTAGGGTAAGCGCTGTCCTCTCCACTTTCGTTGTGCGCGTGCTCGGAGCGCTTCAAACTAATCTTTAAACATATACCGTAGGGGCCGCGGTACACTGTTGCGACCAGGGAGTGCCACGGACGGGGAGAGCGCAACCCCGACACGAAGCCTATGCGTAACGTAACCTAGCTCCTCTCGGCGGGTTAAGCCACTAGGAGGAGGAGAAGGAGAGGAATGAAAGGGAGGGAGGTCAAGCAGACACGCATCGGGTTCGCTACCCTACACTATGTAGGGGGATGGATTAAGGGATGAATGGAAAGAGAGGAAAGAAGGTGCTACCAGGCTACAGGTTCGCCAGGCCGTTACAAGCCTGCAAGCGATCGCTCGTCTCGTTCGATTTTCGAAACAGTCACAGAACGCAGTACATATGAAGTGTATGACGTTCCCTTTAGCCTAGTGCGCTTCTGAGTAGGGCAGAGTAACCTTCAGCATCGAAGATGCACGTGGCTAGGTTCTGGCGGATCGCGTCCGCTGACAGAAGATGCGTAGAACAACAATTTTCGGCGGACCGATTAGCTAAACTAATTCAGTGATTTCGCGTCCAAAAATTGGACGGGGCGCAAGAGTAAACATAAATGTGCGTGATTTCGCCGACGTGGCAGAATGACGTGAACAATTTTACCTCAAAAACAAGACCACTTGAATAAGAAACGAACGTCGTGCCATTTTTGTACTGTCGAAACAATTTCGTTCCTCATGTACTACAGGACTTCATTTTGAGACTGCCGTTGGCCAACGTTGACGAGAGAATCTGCGTCATGCTCCAGAGAAACACAAGGATCCTTGAGTGTATACGTGTCTTTATTCGCTCAGTATAGTCAATAACGATAGTATATAAACTCACTATAGCAATATTCACTATACCAGACCCATCATAGTCAGCTTCGCCGGCTTCCATATTTAAGGTAGTTTAAGAGCTCTGAATTTCTTTTTTTGTTGTTGTTGTTTAAGTATTATGGATGCGCCACCATGAGACGTTTTCACACGAATCGAGTTGATGTCGATGTCTCAAGGCGCTCCGCTTTATGTGCGGTTGCGTGGTACTCTAAAATTAAGTTAGGTTCTAAGCTATATTAGCCGTTCATAAGTTGTGGATGATGTGTCGGCGCAATCTGTCTCAGAAGCTATCTCGCCTTTAAAACTTTGTGTCAGCACCTGTTTAAAAAGAGGGCCCCTGCCTGCCGAGAAAAGGCCGAAATTGTATAGTTTTGCTATTTCGTTGTCAATTCCTTGGGCAACCATAATTATTGGGCAGGTGGGTTGACAAGAGCGTTGTCAAATTTCGTTTCTTGAGAACTGCTCCTCTTAGTTTTGTCGCACCAGCATGCTAACAATGGTACGTGGACGTTGGGCTAGCTTTTGAAGCTGGGCTGTAAATTTTTTTCATTGTAGAGTACGCAATCTATGTAAATGTGGACACATATTCATGGCCACTCGATCACACTCTTTTTTGCACACATGCAGCGTCAGGTCTTTTCCCGATATCTATTCTTGTTTTCTCGTCGCAGATGTTTAAGCTAACTGCCGTTACTACATTACTTGACGCTGGTTTTGTAAGATCTAAGTGATCTTAACTCTAAGTAGAACTCGGACTTGTTTCACGGGCTTTACTACAAAACTGAAACTTCAATAGGTTAACGAAATGTCGCGGCGTCGAGAGCACTTCTTCACTGTACTCCGCACGGTTTCCAAATCTGAACAAAAATTGACAGCCGTAACAGTGACACTTTTTTTTTTTGTTTATTGCTTTTTCTTTCCACAGCTTACATAGAGATGATATGAGGACGTTGCATTCTATGAGAGGTTAAAAGTTAAGAGCTCGCTCCTAAACTTCCCGCAGCTATGGGTTGTTATCAATAAAAAAGAAGCTAAGCGGCAACTTTCTTCACGTTTTGTTTCATATTCTTTCGTTCTTTGACGGGAATTTGCGGGCGACGTGCTCATAATGACGTGATGAGTGATCCGAGCCGGCGCGCCGCCGAAGACGGTTAGTGGGCCGGCGCGTGGCAGTCAGCGCTGGGCACCACGTAGCTCTTGGCGAACTCCAGGGTGTTGTTGTACTGGTGACCGTCGGGGCCCGAGAGCTCGTGGTTCTTGTCCAGGTTGTAGTCGCCGCACAGGCCGCACAGTTTTCCACGGTAGAACGGAGCGACCTGACAAAAGCAAACACAAGAAGCACCATGGTTATGCCAGTCATAAAATGAAAAACGGTTATCACCCGCTGTTGTGGTCTAGCGGTTATGCCACTTGACTGCTGACCCAAAGGTCAAGGGAGTTAAACCCGGCCGCGGCGGCCGCATTTCGATGGAGGCGAAATGCTAGGCCCGGGTACTTAGATTTTAGGTGCACGTGAAAGAACACCAGATGTTCGAAATTTCCGGAGCCTTCCGACGATGTCGCCTCATGATCATATCGTGGTTTTGGGAAGAAAACCCAAGCAACATATATGGTACGCACGTCACTACACATGAAACGGTCCATTATGCCCCCGCAAAGTGAACTCCCAGCTCAAGGGGAGCTGATTACGATCGTGGTGGGAAAACCCGTCATTGTGTCAAAAGTAGCAAAAAACTCCCAGAAATCATATAGAGCAGGGTCTGAACTGTGTCTCCAGATGCTTCAAATTAAATCTAGAAAATGACCGGCAAGCAGAGGTGTTTCTAGCGCGGCCATAGCCTTTGGTATGGGTGCTCGCAGTGCTGCTAGTTTCGCACTATTTGCAC
>NC_051184.2:28265099-28298006 GCF_013339695.2 Rhipicephalus sanguineus
GAGTTTTGCAGGACGGAGCACAACTTCAAACAGCTTCACCGTGAAGAGAATGAAGAGAGCGCTTTCCTGTTCATGACAATGATAGTTTTTTTGTTTGTTTCTAGTATTAGTAAATCAGAATTTCGTATTACTGAAAGCACCACTCTTAGCGCCAGAAGGCGCTCGGTAAGCAAGAAAACGTGCAACAATAAAATACGGGTGGCGACGCCGCCTTGAAGTTTCTGCACCAGATCGCCCCGACGTCATAGATTTCGAGCCCATCTGCTAGTGCCTACGTATTAGTTCATCCGTGAAAATTGTTTAAATTGCGGCCTAAGATACCCAAAGTCTTAACACACCAAGTTTCAGAAAATTTCATTGAACCAATGTTGCCAGAATGCGCAAAAAGACAAATTCATGACGTCACTATGACGCTCACGCGCTAAACTTTCGGCGCGAAATTGAAAACCATCTTTGACCTTCATTTTATTTTACCGTAATTAACCTACGATGGCGAACTTTCAACTACATTCTGGTGGTAACTAAGTGCTCCATATGCGTATATAACTGCCAAACAAAATGAGTGTTTATTTGGACAGCCATTATGCGCCTCCAGTAGTTGTTAACATGCGCGCATGCATAAAACTGGCTTCGTGCTTTTTAGTAAATGTAGTCGGAAGTAAGCTGCAGTCTATGCCGTTTATGTGTCTTCCTTTTGTCTTATACCGGTGTCACACGGGCACTTTTGATCGCGATCACGCCTAATCGGGATCGAATTTCTTACTCGTGATTGGTTCCTTTACGGAAGCTACAGAAGGAAGGCAATCACATTTCAGAAATTTGATCCCCACCGGGCTTAATAGGGATCAGCTGTGGCGTAGGCAGAATTTTGTGTGGGGGGGGGGGGGCGCCCGTGATCTGACGTGGGGCTCGGCAGGTAAGTGTGGTCGAGTGTAATTTCGTGCTGTGTAACACATGGCACAAAAATATTTCGGGATGGGGCACGGGCCCGGTGTGCCCCCCTGGCTACGCCACTGGGGATCAGCCACCGGCATTAGTTTCTTGGCACTGCACGCACTTAGTACATATCAATAGGTGTTGTAAAATCCAAAGACTTCGCTCTAATATATACCGGGTTTAAGGACAATACGCCTGAAGATACAGAGCAGCGCGTCCCAACGCTGCCGTTTATTCCAGTACCAAAAAAACCAAAGCCTCGCGTGCCACGCGCCGTTTCTCGTCCCCTCTTCTTATAGCGCGCGCTATGTTTTCTGTTATTAACACTCCCGGCCCACGAATTGCTACGGGTGCATTTCTAGGCAACACAAATGTTGTGTAGGCCGCGTGATTACTTTGCCGTCGGCTAGCTTTAGGCGACATGCACGCACAATGCCGTCGTTTCCGGTAATGTTCTTCAGAACACGTGCGAGTTTCCAACACAACTTGGGCAAGGCATCATCACGCACTATGACTATATTGCCTTCAGCAATACTAGTGATGTCCACCACTGGCCTATTATGGGCGCTTCTAAGGAGTAATAAATATTCCTTGTACCAGCGATTCCAGAAGTCTTTTTGCATCTTTTGTCTCTGTATCCATGTTTTAAGTAGCTCAGTATGGGAGCTAGGTACCACGGCTACAGTTTGTAAGTCAGGAAGTGCCGTCAGTCGCTTGCCATGCAAGAAATGGGCAGGTGTCAAGACTTCTGGTTCCTCTGGGGCAGGATATGAATACGTCAGAGGTCTACTGTTAATGATGGCTTCAATTTCTGCTAGGACCGTGCACATTTGACCATAATCTAGAAGTGCCCTCCCTAGAGCTCTCCTCAAGTTTTCTTTCACTGACCTCACCATACGCTCCCAAAATCCTCCCCACCAAGGAGCGCGGTCAGCAGAGACCGGGTTTCGGCACCAGTGTAAAATCCAAAGACTTCGCTCTAATATATACCGGGTTTAAGGACAATACGCCTGAAGATACAGAGCAGCGCGTCCCAACGCTGCCGTTTATTCCAGTACCAAAAAAACCAAAGCCTCGCGTGCCACGCGCCGTTTCTCGCCCCCTCTTCTTCTAGCGCGCGCTATGTTTTCTGTTATTAACAGGTGTACCAACTAGCCGACCAGCGGATTCTTCTGGAGTTCTGAAACAATAATTTATCTGTCTCAACTGACTAAATGTGTCACTTTAGTGTCCTTTAACATGGTGCACACATAATTCGAGTACTGATGATGGCACGAGCCCAACATTTGCGTCTTTCCGTTGTATCTCTCCAGCCACGCGTTTTTGGATCTCCTCGCTGCCGCCGGCATGAACCCTCACATCGCCTTCGGCTTGAACCTGATCAAGAGCAACCAGATCAGCAAACTGGACGCCCACCGCTTCTACGGAAGGCTCCACCTGAACCTGAAGGAAGTCAGCCCTGCCTTGATCCTCGAAATTGCCGTGAGTGCGAGGTTTCCTACAAAACGGTGTCATCCTGCAAACAGCACTGTGTAGAGGTAACCGCATTTGGTCGTTTGGACATGGCTTCTAGACTATACCTTATTGGACGAAATTCAAGAGCAAGGTCATCAGGAGTTTTATTAGATCTTGGTGTACTTATGAACCTTGTAGTCATGCGTGGCGTACCGCTGAATTATGCAAGCATGGTATATCTGCCTCAACGAGCTCCCTGTATCTTTTTACATTGCTGACTTTGTTGTTGTGGTACCCTGCTGATGAATACAAATAGACGTGTTCAATTTATAGCCAAGATGCCTGTCTTTTTTTTTATGAACACGTAATGAAACGAGCAGGTGCACTAAAAGTTCAGATAGCAATGGTCAAGAGTAGTCTGGTTCCTGTACACTATGATACAACCCTCATACGCCTAGAGTCGCGCTCAAGAGCGAAACTTCATTAGGCGTTATTAGTTACAGTTCATTTTCACGTTCAATTAACTGATGCAGCCACTTTCAGGAGTAAGGATATTTGAAACCATATTCACTTGCCCGTTCCGATTTATACGCCGACTATTCTCATCGCTTAACACAGCTCAGCGTTAAATGTGCAAAATGATTAAGGATGATCTTAGTTATGGTATCAAGCCCGTAAGGATGGTTCAAAAACGAGTAGGCTTTTTCGTTGTCTTAGCACTTTCTAGGAAGACCAAGGTTGAATACAAGCATCTTGTTCGTTTCCTGAGAATGAACATGATGTGTAGCTGCACATATTCCTGTTCAAACAGCGCTGCTATCGCGAGCGCTCCGAGTATTATTTCATACTTAAGGCTGGGCTAAGTCGACACTTTAAGTAAATAAAGGACACAAAACAAAACAGAAGACGAGAACGTTGAGCGCAACCTCCTCGTCCTCTCTTTAACTATGAACGCCAATGAACGCCTATTTCTGAACACCTATGAACACTTATGAACAACTATGAACACCTGTCAGCAACTAACACACCTATCAACAACAATGAACACCTATCAAATACTATGAACCCCTTGTAGCTTTATCCAGGGTGTTTTCGCATTTAGGTTTGTCAGAGTAACTCGGACGGAGCGAACGCTGACAAGAACAACTCCCACGAAGCTGAGAAACAAAACCTGAGACACCACACTAACATATCTAAAAATCTCCGCTTAGAATATGATGTAAAGGAGTTTCGGCGCTTTGCCCTCGATGCCAAGGCTAGGAGTGACTGACAATGAGTAAGTTCAGAGGTTCATAGAGCACACGACACCCCTGTCAACATCATCGCGCAGGACTCGTGCAAATCGGAGGCCGTCAAGAGCCACCCGGGCACTTGGAGCGCCTGCAAGTTCGCCGCCAGCACGATCGCCAGCGGCAAGGGATGCAAGCATGCTCATGACGACCACGAGGAGGACCACGGCACCTGCAGACCCGAGATCGTCTCGCACATTTTTAACGTGAGGGCCCATTCCATAGGTCTATACACACGCATTGTTCCAAGGTTAGTGGTAAATGTATCCCTAAACCAGTCGTCATCTCAATTGGCCGTAGGAAATTGCAGGCATGGAATGCGGCTAGAACAGCGTGATTTGTCTAAAACGCGTCTTTGTCGTGAGCCAAGTTGAGCCAAGTTAGCCAAGTTGAGTAACGAAAGATTGCTGCACTTTGCATAGCACTCGATGTGCAGTCACTATAGAAGTCTGATAAGATGGACGTTACCTGCAGGTTTCGTAAATATTATGGGTAACCTTAGCAGTACGATTGTATGCTGATCAGTTTATTATAAATGACCGATAGTTCGTCACTGCGTTACAAGAAGTGGTGACGTAACGTTTGACTCGAGCTTTAGGCATCTGTATAATGACCCGCGCAGCATTATCAAGAATAAAAGGTCGAAAGCGTGCGGGATACAAGAAACAGTACATTGCCTAACGCCGAGCACGCAACTTCTATTTCAAATGTGCTGTAACCATTCTACGCGACAAAAAAAAAGAGCGTTTTATGTTTCAACGGCTGAAAACTAAGATTGGGCTGAAACTAAAATTTTCGCGAGATCCACGTTCGGTAAACGTTTGAGTCACGTCCTGGGCGACAGACTTGCGGTAAACCACAGGAGTTCTATGGGTAATCTTAAAGCAGGGCTTCCCTGGTGCATCGTGGCATACGTCTGAGTAGAAGAACGCCAATACGCGCGTCCCTCGACATATGGCACGCGCATTACACCCTGGTTTTCTCCAGCTCGGTGGGACCATTTTGCTAACAATCCTCTCATTCGTGCCACGCAGTACTCCGTGACCCCTGCCCACACACACCACGAGCCCCAGTTCGAGAGCACCGTCTACCTGCGCATGGCGGGCAACCTGGGCACTCGTAAAGCCATGCACTACCTGGAGCGCTTCATCTGCAATTGTCAGGAGGAGCCCAAAAGGATGGCCGCCCTGTGGGCGCTGAAGCAGGCATCCAAGAACCATCCTGAACTGGTAAGCATTCACACAACTACCACAGTGTCGCAGACATGAAGCAGCGCACGCAGAGGAACAGGGACAATGGCAAAGATAACGCCACAGGAACGTATTTGCCATCATACCTGTTGTCTTTCCCATTGTACCAGCACTTGATCGCGTGTTTTCGTAACACATATGGAGAATTTGAAAACTGCCACCCAGAGAGGCGCCTGCTTACAACGCCTGCCTACTCTTTCGGGAACAGGGATGAGAAAGGAGAAAGAAGATAGGAAAGTATATTTAAAAAATGACGAAGACTTGGAGAAAAGTAAGTAAAAACACGAAAAAAAAAAGCCGGCAGATCCCACGCATTGTGGGAATCGATGTAATGCGAAGCAGCCAGCAAAGAGCTGCATACATCGTCTTGTATGTCATTGAGGAAAATGCGTGTCATGGTTTTCATGTTAACTCCTATTATTTATGTTCGTCACACAGTAACGTCGCGCAATACCAACCTAGATCAACCTAGAGAAACGGCCGCCAGGGCACCATGAGCGTGGCACGTAAGTCATGCTGTACATGACATGTGTGTCATGACTTTCATGTTAACTCATGTTATTTATCTTCGTCACACGGTCACGTCGCAAGATACCAATTTCGGTGCATATCAATCTAGCGAAACGGCCGCCAGCGCCCCATGAGCGTGGCACGTAAGTCATGCTGTACATGACATGCGTGTCATGATTTTCATGATAACTCGTGTTATTTATGTTTGTTACACGGTCACGTCGCAAGATACCAATTTTGGTGTATATCAATCTAGCGAAACGGCCGCCAGCGCCCCATGAGCGTGGCACGTAAGTCATGCTGTACATGACATGCGTGTCATGATTTTCATGATAACTCGTGTTATTTATGTTTGTCACACGGTCACGTCGCAAGATACCAATTTCGGTGCATATCAATCTAGCGAAACGGCCGCCAGCGCCCCATGAGCGTGGCACGTAAGTCATGCTGTACATGACATGCGCGTCATGATTTTCATGATAACTCGTGTTATTTATGTTCGTCACACGGTCACGTCGGAAGAGACCAATATTGGTGTATATCAAGCTAGCGAAACGGCCGCCAGCGCACCATGAGCGTGGCACGTAAGCCATGCTGTACATGACATGCGTGTCATGATTTCATGATAACTCGTGTTATTTATGTTCTTCACACGGTCACGTCGCAAGATACCAATTTCGGTGCATATCAATCTAGCGAAACGGCCGCCAGCGCCCCATGAGCGGGCACGTAAGTCAGGCTGTACATGACATGCGTGTCACGATTTTCATGATAACTCGTGTTATTTATGTTCGTCCACACGTCACGTCGCAAGATACCAATTTCGGTGCATATCAATCTAGCGAAACGGCCGCCAGCGCCCCATGAGCGTGGCACGTAAGTCATGCTGTACATGACATGCGCGTCATGATTTTCATGATAACTCGTGTTATTTATGTTCGTCACACGGTCACGTCGCAAGATACCAATTTCGGTGCATACAATCTAGCGAAACGGCCGCCAGCGCCCCATGAGCGTCGCACGTAAGTCATGCTGTACATGACATGCGTGTCATGATTTTCATGATAACTCGTGTTATTTATGTTCGTCACACGGTCACATCGCAAGATGCCAATTTTGTTGTATATAAAGCTAGCGAAACGGCCGTTAGCGCACCATGAGCGTGGCACGTAAGTCATGCTGTACATGACATTCGCGTCATGATTTTCATGTTAACTCGTGTTATTTATGGTCGTCACACAGTCACGTCGGAAGAGATCAATATTGGTGCATATCAATCTAGCGCAACGGCCGCCAGCGCCCCATGAGCGTCGCACGTAAGTCATGCTGTACATGACATGCGTGTCATGATTTTCATGATAACTCGTGTCATTTATGTTCGTCACACGGTCACATCGCAAGATGCCAATTTTGTTGTATATCAAGCTAGCGAAACGGCCGCCAGCGCACCATGAGCGTAGCATGTAAATCATGCTGTACATGACATTCGTGTCATGATTTTCATGTTATGACTTGTCATTTATGTTCGTAATACAGTCATGTTATGCCGTACCAATTTTGGTGCACATTCGATTAACCAAGCGACCAGGAGACCACGAAGTCGTAGGCGGCTAGATAGATAGATAGATAGATAGATAGATAGATAGATAGATAGATAGATAGATAGATAGATAGATAGATAGATAGATAGATAGATAGATAGATAGATAGATAGATAGATAGATAGATAGATAGATAGATAGATAGATAGATAGATAGATAGATAGATAGATAGATAGATAGATAGATAGATAGATAGATAGATAGATAGATAGATAGATAGATAGATAGATAGATAGATAGATAGATAGATAGATAGATAGATAGATAGATAGATAGATAGATAGATAGATAGATAGATAGATAGATAGATAGATAGATAGATAGATAGATAGATAGATAGATAGATAGATAGATAGATAGATAGATAGATAGATAGATAGATAGATAGATAGATAGATAGATAGATAGATAGATAGATAGATAGATAGATAGATAGATAGATAGATAGATAGATAGATAGATAGATAGATAGATAGATAGATAGATAGATAGATAGATAGATAGATAGATAGATAGATAGATAGATAGATAGATAGATAGATAGATAGATAGATAGATAGATAGATAGATAGATACGGTCAAAGTCGCAGAACTTGAAACTGAAACCCGCCCAAGTTCGCTAAGAAATGCTTCGCATTTAAAAAAAATCTATAAACGGGTGGTCACATCAATTTGGTTCATAAAAGTTAGCAGAGCTCGACGGACCTGGTTGCGCCGAACAGCTCACCATCTCGGAAAGAGGAAATCAGCGCCCGTCCTAGTGTAACCGTGTCTAATTAGCACAGTGTTTGTATGGGTGGAGAGGTAATCGTCAAGGGTCGCTCACCAAATTACAATGCAAGTGCGAGGACGGAGTAGTTGGTGGATTCCACGAAAGATCAAAAAAGGGTGTATATTTGATGTTTCCGATTTCCCTGATAATTTTGTATGTTGTGCACATATGACTGCACAGCATGAAATCGCAGTTCGTTTTCAAATAAAAATTTTATTCAACACAGGAAAATTCGACAAGTGTCGCCGGTTGACGACGACCATTTTACGAAGAGTGGGTTTTCGTAACTTCGGAACCATGCTGGCAGCAACTCAAGCTATATATTACAAATATCTTTCTTTTTAGCGAAAGTAGAAGTAAAGAGGAAATAGCTCTTATCATTTCATAAAATTCTGAGGAAATTATGTATTTTTAAAAATTCACGAAAAACGCTGCGTTTTTGAAAATCAGTCAAATTTGGGACGCTATGGCTACTTCTGTGAACATCTTAGCTTGTTCATATTTGCAGTATAAGTAGGCCTTTATGTGAATAATGAACCTCTGCATTTGTATTTCTCTAATAATTTTCAAAGTAGTAAATTTTCATGCTCGAAGCACCAAAAATAGAAAAGTGCTCCTCGATTCAAAAATGTACAATAAAAAAACCCCAATCTCAATTTTGTTCAAAGTCCCCCAAAATGTTCTCAAAGGACTGCAGAATGATATTATGGAAAAACATGTTGTATAATTTTCATTAGAACAAATGCAGAAAACGTCAAACATTGTGTTTCCAGAGCGTGGTGGCCACTGCGTAAAGGACATCTCTAGTAACAAGAAAATACAGTAACACGTCTTTTTTCTTTCCTGAGCTTCGCTAAACAACAGTAATGATCTATGGTCGGAAATTGGGAACTGTTTTGTAAAGAAAAAGACCGTTCCAATTAAAT
The DNA here is from genome assembly GCF_013339695.2 of Rhipicephalus sanguineus. Lineage (NCBI taxonomy): Eukaryota > Metazoa > Arthropoda > Arachnida > Ixodida > Ixodidae > Rhipicephalus > Rhipicephalus sanguineus. The sequence goes on from NC_051184.2 coordinate 28,273,840, forward strand.
GCATTCGCGTGGTTTGCGACTTCACGCCAGCGTCAGACATCCCTCAGTCCACAGTAGGCACTTTCAGTTGTATCCTCCTTTTCTTTCATCTATTTCAGTTGAGTATAATTCATATCTTGAGTGCTAAAGAACGCATTCCCTCCATGCGTCTCTTATGATGATGTGCTGTGCCAGAATTGAGAGATTGGTATAAAAGCCAAGGTCTCTTCATGAATGGAAATGAGTTTCTGGAGAGCGGTCGCCAAGAGGTGTTGTTTTTGTTGGCCCAAATGTGTACGTTGTCAAACCTTATGTGACCAATGCAGAGTATAAAAAGAATCGACTACGTGAAGATTGGTGGCAGCAGTTTTGGCCACGGACAAAACACGTTTTGTTTGCATTGCATCTGCTTTGTTTTGCATCTCCTTGTATCTCTTGAAGCAGTGCTGGCAGATCTGGTCTCCCTCTTGAATTGAGCGCGCATCCTACTTCATGACCCTCCGCAAAAGAGAGTCGGTCCGATATCTTCTACCTAAAATTCCGCTACAGCGGAATTTTCTTTTTGTTCACCATGAGGCAGTCCGTACAAATTCTCGATTATGGCTATAACGCCTACCCATAGCCACCTTCAGAGCGTAGGACAGTGACCTCATCAAAGTGAAGCACAATTTGGATGCTTAACTTCTATCTCACGTGGTGTTTGGCTGACTGGCACAGCCGTGCTCGTTGCTGTCGTCTGCTCAGGCATGCGTCTATCGTGCCGCGCTTTGCACCTGTCCGCCTAACGCGTGCTACTCCGTTTACACGAAGGCGTGTAGCACGGGCCACTCGATCCGCCACACGATCCGCACGGTGCGGATCCAGAGACCGTGCGGGAGAGCGACGAGCGGTGAAAAATGTATCGTGTAACCAACGCAATCGACACCCCAGCATTTTCTAGTGCAGAGCGACAAAGCCTGGCAAACAATGCGTGGCTGCTGTGCTTAGGTTGCACTGCGGTACTCGCCGTTCACCACTGTCGCCATTTGCAATTTCTCGCATTCTTACAATGCATGATCGACTCAGCTAAACAAATTTCGCGTTTAGCTTCGTTGCTTTTATATGAGCGCATTTACTCAAAAAAATTATCCAGAGGAATGAAAATGTCCGTGCTGGCCGTCGACGAGGAATATAAGTGGTGTCGCAAATGCATTTAATCGGAACGATCTTTTTTTCGTTACAAAACAGTTCCCACTTTCCGACCATAGATCATTACTGTTGTTTAGCGAAGCTCAGGGAAGAAAAAAGACGTGTTACTGTATTTTCTTGTTACTAGAGATGTCCTTTACGCAGTAGCCACCATGCTCTGGAAACACAATGTTTGACATTTTCTGCATTTGTTCTAATAAAAATGATGCAACATGTTTTTTCATATCATTCTGCAGTCCTTTGAGAACATTTTGGGGGACTTTGAACAAAATTGAGATTGGGGTATTTTTATTATAGATTTTTGAATCGAGGAGCACTTTTCTCTTTTTGGTGTTTCGAGCATGAAAATTTACTACTTTGAAAATTATTAGAGAAATACAAATGCAGAGGTTCATTATTCACATAAAGGCCTACTTATACTGCAAATATGAACAAGCTAAGATGTTCACAGAAGTAGCCATAGCGTCCCAAATTTGACTGATTTTCAAAAACGCAGCGTTTTTCGTGAATTTTTAAAAATACATAATTTGCTCAGAATTCTATGAAATGATAAGAGCTGTTTTCTCTTTACTTCTACTTCCGCTAAAAAGAAAGACATTTGTAATATATAGCTTGAGTAGCTGCCAGCGTGGTTCCGAAGTTACGAAAACCCACTCTTCGTAAAATGGTCGTCGTCAACCGGCGACACTTGCCGAATTTTCCTGTGTTGAAAAAAAATTTTATTGAAAATGAACCGCGATTTCGTGCTGTGCAGTCATATGTGCACAACATACAAAATTATCAGGGAAATCGGAAACATCAAATATACACCCCTTTTTGATCTTTCGTGGAATCGACCAGTTTGAACGTTGCACGGAGTACCTTGAAAACTTTGCACAAGCTACAAAACTGGCCTTGATCTAATAACAAAACGGCTCAACTTTACAATACCAAATGCTCGCCTAAACAGGTACCCGCATGAACTTCTCGCCATTTCATACCATATGGCTGATTTTTCTGCAGCTAAGTCAGCGTCGGATACTGCAGAGTCTCTTGCCGTCGCTTACAGGGGAATTACAGGCCATTTGGGAGTTTTCAGCATTAAAAGCTGCTTTTATACTGCCAGAGGAACAGTAGTGCAACTGAAAATTTAAGAAGCCAATGACCTCAAAGCTCACACACCGAGAGACGACATCAAGATGCCGATATTATGATTTACACAGGAGTCTTGCTATTAGGTCGCAAACAAAAATACACAAATAAAAGCAATGAAATGAAAGGATACAACATGACCAAGTAGGACCTGCCTCGTGTCTCGCGGCTTTCAAAGACTTCAGGAGCTCAAGGTACCAACCGACTTATACGTTTCATTGAAAGTTACGTGAAGGCACCCTGTTGAGCCCTCACAACTATTCCACGTATCGTATTTCAACGTGTCATGTCTGTACTTCTCGTTCAATACACCTGCCTCGAAAATCTAACAATACTTAATAAACGAGCACCGAATTTCGTGACCGTGAAATGTGGCCAAGAAGGTTAGGACTTCCGACTAAAGCCTGAACATCAACGCTTTTATTCCGAATCATGACAACCTACATCCAGCGTGTATGTAGAACAGGTCCAACCGCTCTGACATTTACCGACTCTGGTTTCTTGAGTCCAAATGTAAGAGACACCTACTGCTGTGTCCTGTAACTCTCCGTGGCCGACACCTACAATAGCAAAGTCATTTTTTTTCCTCAGTAATATTTTCTTTGATTTTCCTTCACAGGCTCGCGCTATCGCCTTGCCCGTGTTCTACAACACGAGTGAACCCAGCGAGATCCGTATCGCCTCCTTCCTCATCATCTTGTTCAGCCACCCAGAGATGTACTTGCTGCGCCACATCGCTCTGGAAATGCTCACGGAGCCCAGCGACCAGGTGGTGTCGTTCGTGTCGAGCGCGTTCCGCACCTTGGCCAAGTCAAAGTACCCCTGCCACCGTGACCTGTGAGTGAATCGGCAAATAGAAAACATAGGTCTCGCGTTTGCGTTTGCGATGCAGTCGGCACCTGAAGGACCAGAAAGATAACGGTAAAAGAAATCAAGATACGCGCAGCGAGCGAGCGCCAAACCGGAGTGCGGTGCGTGTACACCCTTCACAAACAGAAATACGAAGTTGCTATTCGTGAGAAAACGCGAATTTAAGGTTGTTCCAGTTGGCACTAATGTCCGGAGCAGTTGTTGAGAGCGGCATAGGCACACGTCGTGTGACGGGAATTCAGAAAAAAAACAACAACAACAAATCGTTGTTGTTCAAAGGGGGCCTGGCACAGAGTTGATGTGACAAGGCATTCCTAAATCTTCGATCAGCTTTATAGTTCTTAATTTGCTGCAAAGAATGTTGATTAGCATAAATACAGCCCTTGTTAACTCTCCAGCGGTTCTGCTGAAGGAGGCCCTGCAATAATTTGTGAAAGTTGTTACAAGATATAGGCGATCTATAGTCGATGTTCCTGTGAACCAAGTATTATAGCGCTGTAAGTAGCAGGGTATTCGGTGCGCCTACCTGGACTCTTAATGCAAACACACTTTATAGTACACTGCATAGGTTTGCCATGCAAGAAGCTGCGAATTACCCCGTGCTGCAATGGTGGGTCGAATAAACAAGCGGGTTTTTTTAAAGACGATAGTCTTTCTTGGGATACTTGAACGCAGAAATTCCGTGCGCAGAAACCTCCGTGCGCACGCCTATGGTGTCGTAGACCCGCCACTAGATTTGAAATACGCGCGCTTAACATTTCGAGCATCATCATCATAATTTCGTTTATTTATTTCTTATTCACTCTCCGCTCTGGTCACGTAATCTGCATGACGGCTACTACTACTACTACTACTACTACTACTACTGACGATTGATTCGGAATGTTCCAACATATTATAATCAAGAAGCTTCCTAAGTAAAGGCATAGGTGCCTTGTTATTTCACATCTTATTCGATATTCCAGGCAAAGTATCCGCAATAAATTCGTATTCGAAAACTTGACAATGACACACCCTTACATACCGCACACTTGTGATGCTGCACTCTTCGTTTTACATGAGCAGTGGGCGCACAAATCCCGCTTGCTTTATTGTCATGGTAATTTATTTTCTATTCACTGCTTTTTAACGTAGATATTTAGATGTCTCATCAAGGGTACGGTTAGGTTGCGATCGACGACTGTGAAGAGAAAGCCGACACTGATGTGTTTCAAAACCGCTCGTTATGAAGACACTTCCGATATCCAGTTTTTAGGTTAAACCGCATAGTGATGTGAATAAGTTATGAACTCACTGCTGACTTCACATACGAAACAACAAACGTTCCAAAGAATATTTCTCAATACTTTGTCTTTTTTTTGCAGTGCCCAACACATGCGCTACGTGCTGCCAGAATGGGACCACGACACAAGATTCCGGAGGCCCATAGACAGGGCTTCATCTCACCTAATAATCTCCTCCACATACAGCCGTAAGCCTACTTGCGCCTTTCTTCTGCTAGTGTCATGTTGTTGAATAGCTGCTGCTACACTTCTAACACCTGGCCGTCTCTGACGCGGTGTCCAGTCTGTAGTCGTACCTTCATTATCCTTAAGAATTAATCCAGAAAACGCAGGCTATACGGAGGCTACAGCGCAGCATAAACTCCAAGCATGTGGCACAATTTGTAAAGTGCTGCTTCATTTTCGCCGTCTCGGGGTTTGAAAATAATCAAAGAACCATCGCGGCCCACACTGTTCTGGGATACCGGCTGCATCATAATGCAAGCGTTTCCAGCTGACGTTTCCTCGAGGCCCATTGCGCGACCACGTGTCGAGGCAAATGATGAATGACAGCCGCTGCCCTTGACTGTTGCACAAAGAATGTCCTGCTGTACTGGGCTTCAAAGATATTCGCTAGAATCTTTGCCGGCAGTACCTTACTTCTCATACTAAGACCCTGTGTCATCGAGGTTTGAACGGGCTCCTGCGTCCTCATTTGAAAGGAAGCTCACCATGAAACCTTAAAAAATCGAAACATTCCTTTGAGATTTAGCTGCCGCATTTTCGGTGGAGGCGAAAATGCTTGAGGCCCGTGTACTTAGATTCAGGTGCACGTTAAAGAACCCCAGGTGGTCGAAATTTTCGGAGCCCTCCACTACGGCGCCTCTCATGATCATATCGTGGTTTTGGGACGTTAAACGCCAGCACTTATTCTTATTATTTAAGATTTAGGTCAAGTTTTAATGACTAACTTAACAACTAACTAACGCTGCGGCTGACAGTACCTGCCGACAGCGATTGCTCAATCCGGAAGTGTACGTTATCATCGCGATTGTATTAAACATCACGTATAACGAAATATTAATCTGTATAACTCTGTTGCAAATTTAGGCTGCTGTTACATTAATCCAATGAAAAATAACACGTTCACGTCAATACGGATGGCCCCAGTATATGAACCTCTGAACTGTATTTCGACGCAGCCAAATACGACTACGGTGGCATGACGTCTATGGAGATGATCCGCTCGCACGACAGCTACCTGCCCCGCAACTGTTACGTCATGCTGAAGGACTACAGGGCCGGCCACTCGTACGACACGCTCACCCTGGAATTCGAGAGCTGGGGCATGGACAAGCTGATAAGCAGCATGCTGGGCCCACGACCCGGATCCTCGAAGAACCTCTGGAACTTTTTGGGACGTCGCCGCATCCCACGTGACGCGTCGGCTAAGGAGCGGAAGGAGATCGAGGACTCCGTGAGTGCTTCGAGCCACTGACTGACTCGACTTATTATTAACAGTAAAATATTATGTGCTTTATACGTCGCGCTTAAATCCAACGGAGTATGCTTTTGGTAGCATCAAAGCCCTATATCAGTGTTACGTATGTAGCGAAGTCTTTGATGCTTTATTACTATAAAAAGCGCGCCCTGCATAGCGAGAATATCGCTTCATAATCGCCACTGGGGCCTGTTAGAGTTATCGATGCTCAGACACCCTCCTAAGTGACGTTTCAGTTCTGCTAGGACGCTGTGAAATCACCAGCTCCGTCTTTTTTTTTTCTTACGACAAAAATTACATGGACACTCTCGACGGGGTTTTTGCCGTCGGCGTCGGCATCGCCGTCATGTTCCGTTTAAAGTCCAAATCGGTAACATCACCCCGCGCATCTTGTGTTGCACGCGTGAATAAAAGGGCGCGTGCGCTGGAAACGAACGCAGCTCAAGCAGAAATGGAAAGGGCCGGCCATCTCCGTCGCACGAAGGTCGCATGCTATTCCGTCGCCCCGATTTCGAGGTCTGCCGTCGATGGCTCCTCAAAAATAGAGGAAACGCCCAGCCGGCCGTCTTTCGGTGGGCGATAAAGCATGAAGGGGCGCCGTTGGGGAGGGGTTGGGGGTTGCGCCAATTGATCAGCAACTGCGAACTTTGATCGTAAGGGCACTGGTGCGCACGCTGTCGCGACAGACATCCGAAGACGGCTCACATGCCCATGTACAGGCGTGAGCAAAAGTATACGGACCACAGGACGGCGTGCCAAAATGCATTGCCGCGTCATCTGCCGACCCGGCGACTGCTGTCGAGAGCATCACTGAAGCAGCGCTGCGCATGCGCGTCCCGTCATATCAGGTGGCCTCTCATCTCGCTTTGTCTGAGGTGGCTACGGTGCTCGTGGACAAAACATCAACTGCGTGTCGCTTGCTTTGTTCCATCGCATCTGTGCCATTGTTTTACGTAGCGGCTGCGGCGGGGCCGGCTCGAGCGAATGGCGCGCATCGTTTTTTGCATTAGCAAATTAGCCTAACTAAATACAGCTAAAATCATCTAACCTAGTATAGTCAAGCATAATTAATTAAGTTTTCTGTTGACGCCACACGGCATCACGAGAAAACTCAGCCCAACTTGCTTTTGCCTCATTAAGCCTAGTTCAGCTCAGATGAGCCTAGTTAAGCCAAGGCAACTATAGCCGAACCTAAATAAGCCTAGTTAAACATGGTATCACCTAATAAGGCCCAGCGTAAGTCTAATTAAGCTAACTAATTAAGCTTAGCCCTCCAGCTTTCTATTGCCATGTTCAGCCAAGTTAAGCTTAGATGAGCCCAGTTGAGTCAAGTGTAGCCATATTTATTAGGCACAGCTGAACGTGGTATAGCCCAAATAAGTTCAGCATAGTTAAGTCTAAGTAAGCCAAACCTAACTGTGGCCAATTAATCGAAGTCGAATTCTCCATGAGCCCAGAGAAGCCAAGCTCAGGAAGGCGCTAATTACTCCTACCAAATTGAGCGTAAATCTCAATGATGTCTAATTAAGACTAAAACAAATTATGAGTAATTAAGTAGTGTGAAACCGAACCAAACCCCCCGAGATACCCGAGTTTCATGTTGCGTAGTTATGCTAACGAATCATAATTATGCTAATTAAGCGAAGTCAAGATAGGCAGAGATAAATCTGATCAAACATAGTTGAGCATGGTATCGTCTAATCAATCCGAGCATAATTAAATCCAATTTGACCACTCCTAATTAATCGAAGTTTATCCTAGCAATGCAAGTCGAATTCCTAATGAAGCTAGTGAAGCCAAGCTCACGAAGATGCTGATTCTCAGTGCCTGAGTCGAGCGCAATTAAGCTCGAATAAGCCTCATTAACGCTAATTAAGCTAATACAAATTGCGACTGTTACAATTGTGTGAGATCCAACCAAACGCATCCGAAACACTCGAGTTTATTCAGATTTGCTTAAGCAGATTTGTTAATGCTTAAAGGGGTACTGACACAAAAATTTTGGCCTCGCGTTTTTTTGATGCAATGTGTTGCTGGGGGCCTGTTAGTCATAACACGGCACATCGTTTGCTGCAGCGCGCGACAGATAATTAATTACAGGCTCCTCATTACCGACCAGTGTCAGTTTCGGTTTCAATAACGACAAGCCTCCGGGTGCAACTATCACCACCTAACGGCTGCAGCGCTCGATCACGTCAGCACACAGAAGTGTGACGCACTTCGCGCTGTTCGCGTCGTCTCCTCGCATTCGCACGCTTGCCGCACGTGCTGCGCGATGTCGTCGCCATCATCGTCCTCGTTGTCGTCGTCCTCCTCATCGTCGTCTGTTGGCGACGATTTCCTTGAGACATCAACAGCGCAGCGGCGAGCGCGTCAAAACAAAAATGGCGGCTACGACGTCATCACAACTTGTTGTACCGGCTACAACGGTTACGTAGGGGAAGTAAGGGGGTCACCTCGGGTCACCTCCGAGGGTGTCAATGCAATAGGTGCGCCCTGTAATGCTGGATCGCGCACGCGAACTTCAATATTCATATAAAATACCTTCCAAGCTTTATTCGCTGTCGATATTTCGCAGATGGTACACGCACGTACACGGAAATCGATCCAGCAGGCTATCTCGGCAGCGAAATTTTGTGTCAGTACCCCTTCAATCACTGCTTAATCAGATCTTAATCAATGCTTAATCAAATTTGTCAATGTTTATTGCTGAATCAATCCTGTATTAGATTTCTCTATACTTAACCTGGCTGCGCTTATTTATCCTAATTAGGAGTAATTAGCATAACTATGTCACATGAAACTCAAGTATCTAGGTTGTGTTTTGTTCGATCTCACACAACTTATATAGTGAGACCTAATTATTCTGTCTTCATTAGCTCAAACGAGGCGCAATTGAGCTTAATTCGACTTGGTCAGTGGTAATTAGCATCTTCGTCAGTTTGGCTTCCCTAGCTTCATTGGGAATTCGACTTGCATATTGGATGCATTAATATGAATTACTTAGATGAGGCCCAAATGAATTTAATTATGCTTGGATTGATTAAGCGATACCATGCTAAACTGTGCTTACTCAGGTTTATTTCTACTTACACTGGTTCCGCTTAATTGGCATAATCAGAAGAAATTAACATAAGCACGCAACATCAAACTCTGGAATCTAGGATCGCTTTGGTTCGATTTCAGACTACATAATTAGTCATAATTTGTAGTAGTCTTAATTAGTCATAATTAACGTTTATCGAGCTTAGTAAGGTCGGCCTCCGTCAGAAGTAATGAGCGCCTTCCTGAGCTTGGCTTCTCTGGACTCATGAGGAATTTGACTTGGATTTATTGGCCAGAATTGGGTATGACTTATTTAGAGAACCATGCTCGGCTTAATTAAGCTATACCATGCTCATGTATGCTTAATTAGATTTGGCTATACCTACCTTGAAACAAATGGACTCGTCTAAGCGTAACCTGGCTTAACATGGCAACGTCCATCTGGGCTAGGCTTAATAAGGTTAGGTTAATTAAACTTGCTTATGCTTAGCTTCATTAGGTGATACTATGCTTAGCTAGGCTTAATTAGGTTTGGCTGTACTTACCAACTGAACTGAACTGGTTCATCTAAACTTAACATGGCCTAACGCGGCAAAGACAAGTTGGACGGAGTTTTCTGGTGATGCCATTTGGAGTCAGCAGAAAACCTAATTAACTATGGTTGACTCTATTTGGTTACACGATGTTAGCTATGCTTAGTTAGGCTAATTCAATAATGTAAAAGGCGATGTGCGCCAGGCGTCTTAATCGGCCTCGCCGAAGCCGCTACGCAAAACAACGACACAGTTGCGTGGAGCAAAGCAAGCGACACACAGTTGATGTTTTGTCTACGAGCTCCGCAACCACGTCAGACAAAGTGAGGTGAGAGGCCACCTGATATGACTGGACGCGCATGCGCACCGATGCTTTAGTGGTGCTCTCGACAGCAGTCGCCGGGTTGGCAGATGGCGCGGCGATGCATTTCGGCACGCGATCCTGTGGTCCGTATACTTATGCTCACGCTGGTACGTGCTGCACTCGCACCGCTTACTTCGCGTTGAGACGAAAGACAGCACGAAAACCACTTCGCTACAAGGAGCAGCCGTATTCCCTTACACCAGCGTTTTGTAGTGACACAGGATCGGATCCAAGAGAGTTAGCTGTTAGCATTTCTTCGTATCACATTCCAATTTGTCGCTATTGCACTTATTGCTTCGCCCTTGGGAAGAAACTGATTTTTTTTACACAAGTAAACATTTCACCTCATCTGTACATCAGTATAAAACGCAATGAAGACTTTAGTAGGCGTGCTGTCGTTTGACTTAGTTTATGCCTAGCAAAGGCAACAGCTACATAACAATGTAAAACATGTTGAGCCTCAAGTCTCACTTGCAAGCCTCAAACTTCAAGGCTCACTTGCATCGTGAGCATGCTTCAATTTCCTAGCTATCATGTCCAAATCATTATATACTGTTGCGACCACTGGTCCCTGTGAATTGCGTCTTATTGGTCCACCTGTAGGAAACTTGCCAGTCAGCGGTGTGTTATAAACACATTTTCTTCTCCGAAACAATGACCCCAGTGTACCGAAACCTGTAAACCTCCTCGTGTCATTCACCAAACGTGGTTCTCTAACGTCTGCTTCGCAATGCGCAGCTCCACATCGCCGACCGAGAGTACGACCCGTTCTACGCCCGTCTCAGTCTGTCAGTCTTTGGGAAGACCACCGACACCTTCAGCATCGATGAGAGCGTCTTCACCAAAATACAGGAGAAAGGTTGGGAACTTCGCTCTTTCGAGTTGCAATATGCGAGTTGCGAACAATAACAGATGTAACAGGAGTACTGCAAGAGCAGACCTATTGTATTACTGTCCGCAGAGTTGTTTAACTCCGCGTGAAACCATAAGGACGGTTTCCAGCCAAAAGCATTGGCAAGGACTGACAAGGAGAATGCGTTTGGCTGGAAACCCTCCTTACGATGGGCAAGCAACTGGCTCAGGCAAGCACGATTCTCAGTGCGACTGTAGTGCTGAGTTAGCCGAGGAACTTATACTTTCCTTGAATGAGGAGCAAAATAGACTCGACCTCTCCACTAATCAAGTGGAATCGCCCATTTCATGGAGCTATGTCGCCGACGCAGCCTTAACGGTGTCTGGCACTCAGTCATCGGCGGACGGAGCACAATCTAGCGACAGCATCTGGCCACCGCCGCACAGCGATACAAACAGTCTCTCGCAACCATGTCAGCTAAGATGATAATTTCCAGCAGTGAGTTTTTGTGACTGTCACCGTGAATGTCACAAAATGCACCAAAAGGATGCTTGCTGAAACGAGATTCCCGAGGCTTAGGTCCAACCGCATTGACCATCGACGCTTAACCAAGCCCTTTTGTACACGATTCCAGGTATTTTATTATTTGAATAAATGGTTGCCGAACTGCACCGAAATAGTTGGCAGACAGCCTCGCAATAAAAGTGCACGTTTTAGTATACTCCAGGTAATACCAGCAATGGACAGTGGAGCTTAAAATGCGCGACATTGGGCCGAGTCTTGAGCGCGGTATCAGGCGAGCAGCCATGACACATGTAATGTGTACTCTTTTTGCACTCAGCTGAGCACATACGACTGTCACCTTTAAACGAAAGGCAGCACTCGAGGGTCGATATCCTAATGACAATAAGTTAGATTAAGTTTACTCCTCTTGAGAAAGGAGTCCAATCGTCTTGCTTGGAAAACGGATGTGGTCTGGGCACCAAGCAACACGTTGCAACTATTAGCATTTTTCATCTCAGCTTCTCGACAAGCGTCAACCACGCGGAGTTAATAAGCGATCACTTTTTTCTAGAAATCGGCAAGCTTCGCGAGCAATCTTCTCGAAAATCGGCAACGCAACCTGAACTACCAGTGCCAAAGTGTACGGATGGGTAACAAACCCAATTCCCCAGGAGAATCAGAGTGCGTCGCGACAGTCAGGATTGTTACCAACACGCCCAGTTTCCCGTCCTAATGCGGTGCTAGTACCGCGTACACACTGCCTCGTGCGCTTATATGTTAATTTTAATCTGATCGGGTATCACCCACGAAAGCAGTCACCGCCGCACGGCTCAGGCCACGCTGTTATGTGTAGGAAACTCCTTTGCTTTAGGCTATTCTGATGAGAAGGCGCGCACAACACGAGTAGCCGACTTAGCTCTGGAGCTAACGCGGGCGCCAGCGATAATGCTGGAATGTTCACAAACTCGCGTATAAAATACGACGCTTTCCGTAGACGATCAGATTATCGACGACCGACGTCCGTGCTCGCCGTTGTCATTTTGCGGCGAGTGTTTTGCTTCTACTTTTAGCCTGTTTTCCTGGCCCAAAGTTCGCCCGATAAAAAAAGTTTTATCTTTACCGGCTTCAGTTTTGAGTCCTTCGCCGTCACAACCACGTGACAATGTAAACACTCCTGACTAAACCTAGCAGCAGTTGCAATTAATGTACCTGTACCTTATCTCAGCTAAACCGGAGGAGGCGGTGCAGTCGTTGCTGGGACCGGATGTCAACAAGAAGTACTTCTACATGACTAAAGACGTAGAGCTGCATATGCCGAGCGAGTTGGGAGTCCCAGTCTTCTTCTACTTCAAGCAGGCAGAGTTTATCTACGCAAAGAGGGACAAGATGGTCCTCAACCACGGCGACAACGCAGAGCTCCACTTGGACATCAAGCGCCACTACCTGTGAGTTAAACATCTATTGCTAAGCCCGCAGGTGGCCAATTAGTGCCGAATACACAAGCGTTTGTGACTCTGAAACACCGTTTCTGTGATTAAACATCCCGAAAAAGCTGTCGCATAACACTGTAAGAAGGCCACTGAAAAATGTGCCCACGTTCCCACAGCTGTGACTTCTTTTTGACTTCTTTTCAATATAAGGCGTTGGAATACAAGATCATATAGTTGAGCCCAAACGTCACAAGTGTTGACAGGTTTTTCCTGTCCTCGAAATGCCTAGGATACAGGGGAGGCATGAGCCAGGTATGAAAGAACTTGACTGAATGTAGTGCGCGAAGCTTTTAGGTGCGAGTCTGTTGGCGATCTAAGAGAGAACACCGAGTTCCATTTATAATACATGTCCCTCAGACACGCAAATCGGACATCGAGCCTCAGCATGAATAAGCAAAGATTTATGCCATCCTATTTGTTGGAAGAGGCTTTCGTACCGCTGTGGACATAGACTGGGAGGATGATGGCAATGATGATTAATTAGAACGTTCCGGAGGTGCTCCCTCTCCCACATTGCTGACTGGGCTCAAATATAAAACGGTACCAATGCAGGGCATCTAGAAACGTGGCAGACGTTCGTTTGTGAGACCGCGCGCTCAAGACATATTGCAGCCTTGTGTAATTTTCCTCGCCCCTCAAAACAGATACGACGTGGCGTCGAACCAGATGGTGGGCTTCGCCCCGCAGTTCATCAGGCAGGCCTTCGGAACGGGCTTCAATGCGAGGACCACCGTTTCCTGGCCGCTCGACCTCAAGGTGATCCTTGCACCACTCGAGGGCAAGCTGAGCCTTCGCCGTCCTTTGCACCTGCCCTGGAACGTGCTCAACCACCAGTTCCTACCCTACACGTTCGGCATGCCCTACGACATCGTCGCGGACCCCTCGCAAGCAATCACTGAAATGCCCAAGCTGATGAAGCCTCTCTACCGACCTGAAGAACTAACCGAGGTGAAGCGACAATAGACATTATTTTTTTTTAATGCGCAGCGTTATTTATGAACTTCTTCGTGTATTTTCTGAACAAGCCTGCTTTTTTCCTAGGCAACGGTACATTTCTTGCCCCATATAAACTTCAATGAGTCTGCCTCTAAGGAACTCAGATATCGTTATATGGCAAGGCTCAGGATATTACATTGGGTCAATGTGGCGAAAGTACAAAACAGGTTTGTCACGTGACGTCACGAATTTAAATCAGGTGCTCGTATTCGTGCTAATCAGGCGACAGTGTGTAATCACGAAGCAGTGACGGTGAAATCAAAGACAGTACAGCTATAAACAAATCATTTTTTTTTTCAGTTTCAGTCGATTTAGTGTTTCACTTTGGCGTCACCTTAAAGAAACCTATTCCGCTTCATGCGCAGTTCGACCGCCACTACTTCGACGACACCTTCGGCGTCGGTCTCAAGGTCAAGGGTCACCTGATCAAGAGGGGTCTGCACCAGGCAGTGCGCGAAGTGTACCACGACATGTCTTGCCGGGAGCGCTTCTACTACATGGCCGTCAACCCGCACTGGCACCCACGTGACATCAGGATCTACGCCGTCCCCGCTGCTCAAGATCCCACCACCGAGGTGAGCTCAGCGAACGCCACCATATAAGCGCAGACGTGACGAGTCAGTCAGCAATGTACACCAATGTCCGTACACTGCTATACATTGCAACACAGCACTGTACACAGCGGCAATAGCAGCCAGTCGGCTATGGATATAGTCTCCGACAATCGAGCTATGACGTAATGGGACAGCGTCACGCGAATCACGTTCTATGCTCACTCAAAATTGGTTCTCATACGTTACAGCGCGACTATCCAAGATCAGGCTTCCCACGCTCTCTTTCTTTAAGTTCAAACTATCGAAAGGCAAGCCCTTGCGTAATTGGTTGAGGTTCATTCGTTCATTTAATTTATTTACCCTAAGGGCCCAGTATCGAAAATAACATAGAGGCAATAACAAGCAGTGAGTGTTACAACAGCAACAAACTTAAAATGGAAGAGTGTGCGCAGCCAGAGCTCATTTGCTTCTCGACAACTGCGCGGCGATGTAACACAGTTACTCTCGCTGTTCACACCTATATCTCTAGACTTGTGAACATCACAATACAGCAAAACATCGCGCGATGTAAACCTGATAAGTACATGCGCATAATGTAAACATTCACGGCTGCTGTGCTCCAAAGAACTATAGGCGGCTATTGACGCCGCATCAATAAAAAAAAGCATGCTCGAACGCGTAATTATCGGCGTTGGCTTCTTTGAACTGTAAACATATCTCGCTGCACATTCAACTGAAAAACATAAGAAATGAAAGTGATTTACCATAATCTCACAAGCACTTCCATCATGCCACCATCATCCACCATGCTTCCATCACGCCACCGGCATCCAGTTTGTTCACCAAGCCATCCACCAAAACATGTTTTGTATCGCCACCATCAGCCAGCATTTTCCACTTAGCACCAAAACAAGCTCGCCACCACCACCACCATCGGCCACCATTTTTCGCACTCTCGCCATCATCAGCTATTATGACCACCACAGCTTCCCACTACATCCACTAGTCTTCCCACCTTATCCACTATTATTTCCACCATATCCACCAGCAATTCCAGCATCCACCAACCCAGGGTTTTCATACGTTACAGGTTCAATAGGGTGACAGGCATAATAATTCATAAATAATGGACACAATAATTTCACTATTAAAGAGCGACAGTGCAACTGATGATGGCATAATGGAATGATTATACAACGCAATAACACAAGGTCGACCTGCAGGACTATTAAAGTAAATAAAACGAAAACATACCCGCAGAATCATTACACCTTCAGTGAGCACAATGTCCCCGCCTTTTCTCGCCTGGTATATCGCGTTTAATGTTCTCCGCTTGCATTGCTTTGTTTACTTGGCATTCATGAAATATGGTAACTGCAGAAAAGGAATCAGATTCATTCGTCAGACAGCTGCAAAGAAACTAGAGTTCTGATGAAGGGAAGCGCACGTGCCGTAACCGCGATATAAAATACTCGAACAACACTATTCTCGGCATCCGGGCATCAAGCGTAGTTACGTACAACTTTGCTGCACCCCGAAAGATCAAACGCTGCAAAGAGTTGTATGAGTGTCAGAACTGTTCGAACAAGACTCGCTCCACACGTACGAAATTTGTTGGCAAAGAAAACCCATGATCCTAACGCAATATGAGACACATGGATTGTTCTTTACAGCGCATACGTTCGTTCATAAGATATGAAGAGACCCTTGGCAAACAAGCCGCACTAATGTACTGCCGTACTGTGGTCAGGAAACTAGTTTAAATACGTTACCTCTTAAAGGAACAGACAACCAATTTTTTTATGGTGCGTGTTTTCTTCAGCGCAACAGAAAGCTTACCGGTCAGAGTGTCTAATCACGGAATTGTAAAGCGGAAAACGCCACGAAACATTTATAATCCGAAATTTTCGATGCCGGCGACTATGAAGTCGTATACACAGAACACATGCTGCAAACACAGGGAGGTGAGCGTGGGAGCGGTTCGCGTTTCTGCGAGCCGTTTGCTGGGCATGCGTGCCCTCCTCGCGCGTACGCCGCGGCTCGACATGTCCCACAAGTGACCGCGAAGAAAGCGCCGCTTCTCAGCGTGTAACATTTTTTTTTTCACCTCGTGAGCAGCACAGCATAGGACGGGGATGGGGGAATAATATTCATACTTTAATTCTGAGCACTTTTATGACGAGCACGAAAGTATCAGACTAAGTAATCAAACCACTGATACTGAACGACTCCGTAATCCAGCTTCAAGGCTCATCCGGCGCTTGTGGTGTCTTGACTTCTTTCTTGTGTTTTCACGCGCAGACTTTTAGAATGAAAGCTCATCCGCTAGGCTGCGCGACACATCGGTTTTTTGTTACTTTTGAACGCGATTTAAAGATGTAAATCCTACTGTCATTGTGAAAAGGATGGTAGAATCTGTCAATAAAATTCACCGTCTTTTCATTTTCACCAGGGTCTAATCACACGCTCTGGCCAGTTGTTGGCCCCTTTAATATTGCTACCTTGCTACCTTTCATGCGCTATTTCCTCAAACGCGTAAGCATAAATTTTTAAAAGAGAACATAAAATTATATAAATTTGTTGTTATGCACTGCCGACGAATTACAATATGTTTACAAAATCTTCTTCTGCTTTTACAGAGTCGACAACATGTAATATAAACACATCACTAATATTTAAGCCGATAAAACTACAGCGTTTACTCTATTTAACGAGGGAAATGTCCATTACATTACGTAAAATCATGGAGTCGATGTGCACAATAATAAATTTACGAATTACGTATTAAACATCAGGCTCTATGGGGTCGTGAAAACTAATGATGTTTTTACCTTATTCATGGACGACCCTGTACATCAGTTTGAGGTGTTTTTTATATTCCTATGTTGAAGATGTAATGCGCCACTGCAATATCCCTAAACGGCGAGCCTTTAGCCGAGTCTCCTAAGGTAAACTTTGCAAGACAGCCTTGAATAAGTTAACGCATAAAAGTCACAGTTTGACCGCAAGGGCGAAGCAATGAATGCGACAGCGACAAATTGTAGTGTTATACGAAGTGAGGCTAGCAGCTAACTGTTTTGTATCCGATCTCGCTTAACTACAAAACGTTGGTGGAAGAAAATACGGCCGCTCCAGGGAGAGACGCTCTCCGCATAGGCACTTCACGTTGAGAGCGCAGCACGTAGAAGGGTATACGACCCGCCCGCTGTGATGGCTGTCGAGATAGCGCGCGCGCCAGCGATCGCGACCGCGCCCTTAGATTCAAAGTTCAAAGTTGCTCCTCGCGCGACAACCCCCTCAACCCCTCTCCGAGCGAATGCACCCTCCAAGCGACGGAGGGTGCATGCGTCTTTTCATGCTCGTTGAAGACGGGCGGGGCGTTTCCTGTCTGCTTCTACGGCAGGCCTCCCGAGCGGGGTGATGTTATCGCATGCACCCTCCAAGCGACGGAAATGGGCCGGCTCGTTTGATCCCTGCCTCGGCCGCGTTCGTCGCCCCCGCTCGCGCGCTTTTACCCGCGGTAGAACATACGATGCGCGGGGGATCTTATCAATTGGAACTTCATACGGGAAAGACATGACGGCGACGGCGACTGCAAAACCCCGTCGAGACTTCCCATATAATTGCTATCGCAATAAAAGATATAAATAACAAAACATGTGCGACATTTCGCGCCAACTTGCCGAGCGCAGTATAAACACGCACTCAAACTTCTGCATCTCACCAGACCTTTTCACAGGAGACAAAAAACGCCGCCATGCCGGGCTGCGCGCGGTAGTACAAAGGCTGACGTCACAGCCTCGGCAGTGAATTTTTGGGAGGTCTCGCCTATTTAGCGCAGCTCAGATAGGATTATGGCGGCGCCCAGGGAGTCCTCTGACAAATGGTCTACAGGAGCCGCTTAATGGCCGATTTGCTCGAACCTCTCGTTTCAGCTGGACATCGACATTTCGTACAAGTTCTTGGAGCCCGACGACGAACGGCACAGTCACTTCAACGTCCACGACCAAATCGGCGACGACCCCGAGGTGCCGTCCACGCACGTGCTGCGACTCGACGTAGACTTCAAGGGCGCCGCCAAGGAGCGCAAGGCCGTAGCCGAGTTGCGGTACTCCTTCAACCATGACCTCTTCAACCACAAGCTGCAGTTCTTCTACGAGAAGACACCATTCGGCCACCACGACACGGAAATGAAGGTAAGCTCCGGAAATCCGGTGTTTAAACAAAATTCTGTAGGGTTTCGCTTGCCAAAGCCGTTGTAGCGTCATCCCATTGCTGCTAACATTCCCATTCCACATTACGCTGTGAATCTGGCATGGCCCCAGCGGAACCACGCAGAGAAAGGGAAGACATGGACCCTGAAGCCGCCATTCAGCTTACGCTTCGCCTTTTGCCTTG
The DNA here is from genome assembly GCF_013339695.2 of Rhipicephalus sanguineus. NCBI lineage: Eukaryota > Metazoa > Arthropoda > Arachnida > Ixodida > Ixodidae > Rhipicephalus > Rhipicephalus sanguineus. The sequence goes on from NC_051184.2 coordinate 28,292,508, forward strand.
GCGCTCCGAATAAAATCCAGAGACGACGGCACAGCATATCTACGTGGCTCTCAGCCAGGAGCTCCGACTTCGATTCCCCATCATACACCCTGATGTCTCAGTACACCACAATATGACATGAGGCAGGCCGCATAGATGGGGACGTCGATTCATTTTGACCACGTTGTGGTTTTCTAACGTAAGCTTTCACATAAGCACGAGGGCGTTTCTGCATTTGTCCCCCATCTGAACGCGGTCCGCCATGACTGAGGTCCGAACCCACGACTATAGGGCTCAGCGGCGCAACGAATTTGCCGCTAAGCCACCACAGCGGGTATAGAAGGATTTAATTGTGATTTACACCCGAACGTATCCGTTGCCTCTAAAAAAAACAAAAAACGAGCCCGCGACTAAGTTTGCCGACTCATGCCGATCTATACTGATTGGTTTTGTATTGATTGCCATGAATCGGCTAACTTAGAGCCCACAAGCGATGGACATAAAGGCGACATAAACGCGAAACCATAGGTGATATGTAGTACATAAAGGAGTTGCGTATAGTACTACAAAAGAGAATTTGGTTAGATCGTCTACGCCACCGAGATTATCTTTATTATAACATAAGGAAACTTCGAAATGTGTACTTCTATATGCCTGTGCGGCAGATAAGCACAAGCACAGTCCATGTGATGCTACCAGTGGCGTAGGCAAAATTTTTTTTTGGGGAGGGGGGGGGTGCACGCCCTTGATCCGACACGGGGTGCGGGCAGGTAAGTGTGCTCAAGTGTCATTTTGCGCTCCGTATCTCATGGTAGAAAAAAATTCGGGGGGGAGGGGGGGGGCTGGTGTGCCACCCCCTGGCTACGCCATTGGATACTACTGCACTACGACTGAAGTGACTTAATGTAAAGTTGTGATATTTCGGTGAAGAAGACAACGCTTTCTTCATTTCACCTCATTTCTACAGATATGCCTGGACGCATCGGCGAAGTTCCCACATCCTGACTGGTCCATAACTAACATGGCTACCTTCTACGCGGGAAAAGAAATCGACGCTCACCTTAACGTCCACTACGGAGCCAGCTGCGAAGCAGGAACCTCCGTAAGTTTGTTGATTCATGCCGACCAGGACAAAACTTGAAGTGTTATCCAATAGAGGCCAAGAAGCCGCGCACCCCGAGCACAAAGAAGAAACACAAACGAGGGAGTAGAGCGAGCGTTTTCCTTGCTTGTAGCCCTCACCTTTGTTTTTAAATGCGAAGCATTTCTTAGCGAACTTCTGCGACTTTGAGCGTATCCATCCATCCATCCATCCATCCATCCATCCATCCATCCATCCATCCATCTGGCCGCCTACGACTTTGTGCTCTCCTGGTCGCTTCGTTAATCGAATGGCACAAAAATTGGTATGGCGTAACATGACTGTATGACGAACATAAATACACGAGATAACATGAAAATCATGACATCCATGTCATGTACAGCATGACTTACGTGCTAAGCTCATGGGGCGCTGGCGGCCGTTTCGCTAGCTTTATATACGCCCAAAACTGGTTATGCCACGCTAAATTGGTATCTTGCGTGCCCGTGACTGTGTAACGAACATAAATAACACGAGTTAACATGAAAATCATGACACGCATGTCATGTACAGCATGACCTACGTGCCACGCTCATGGGGCGCTGGCGGCCGTTTCGCTAGCTTTATATACGCCAAAATTGGTATCTTGCGACGTGACTGTAACGAACATAAATAACACGAGTTAACATGAAAATCATGACACGCATGTCATGTACAGCATGACTTACGTTCCATGCTCATGGGGCGCTGGCGGCCGTTTCGCTAGCTTTATATACGCCAAAATTGGTATCCTGCGACGTGACTGTGTAACGAACATAACACGAGTTAACATGGAAATCATGACACGCATGTCATGTACAGCATGACTTACGTGCCACGCTCATGGGGCGCTGGCGGCCGTTTCGCTAGCTTTATATACGCCAAAATTGGTATCTTGCGACGTGACTGTTTAACGAACATAAATAACACGAGTTAACATGAAAATCATGACACGCATGTCATGTACAGCATGACTTGCGTGCCACGCTCATGGGGCGCTGGCGGCCGTTTCGCTAGATTTATATACACCAAAATTGTTCTCTTGTGACGTGAATGTGTAACGAACATAAATAACACGAGTTAAAATGAAAATGATGACACGCATGTCATGTACAGCATGACTTACGTGCCACGCTCATGGAGCGCTGGCGGCCGTTTCGCTAGCTTGATCTACTCCGAAATTGGTATTGCGCGACGTGACTGTGTAACGAACATAAACATACGAGTTAACATGAAAATCATAACACGCATGTCATGTACAGCATGACTTACGTGCCACGCTCATGGGGCGCTGGCGGCCGTTTCGCTAGCTTTATATACGCCAAAATTGGTATCTTGCGACGTGACTGTTTAACGAACATAAATAACACGAGTTAACATGAAAATCATGACACGCATGTCATGTACAGCATGACTTGCGTGCCACGCTCATGGGGCGCTGGCGGCCGTTTCGCTAGATTTATATACACCAAAATTGTTCTCTTGTGACGTGAATGTGTAACGAACATAAATAACACGAGTTAAAATGAAAATGATGACACGCATGTCATGTACAGCATGACTTACGTGCCACGCTCATGGAGCGCTGGCGGCCGTTTCGCTAGCTTGATCTACTCCGAAATTGGTATTGCGCGACGTGACTGTGTAACGAACATAAACATACGAGTTAACATGAAAATCATAACACGCATGTCATGTACAGCATGACTTACGTGCCACGCTCATGGGGCGCTGGCGGCCGTTTCGCTAGCTTGATCTACCCTGAAATTGGTATTGCGCGACGTGACTGTGTAACGAACATAAACATACGAGTTAACATGAAAATCATAACACGCATGTCATGTACAGCATGACTTACGTGCCAGGCTCATGGCGCGCTGGCGGCCGTTTCGCTAGCTTCATCTACCCCGGAATTGGTCTTGCGCGACGTGACTGTGTGACAAACATAGAAACACGAGTTAACATGAAAATCATGACACGCATGTCATGTACAGCATGACTTACGTGCCACGCTCATAGTGCGCTGGCGGCCGTTTCTCTAGCTTGATCGACTCCGAAGTTGGTATTGCGCGACGTTACTGTGTGACGAACATAAATAATAGGAGTTAACATGAAAACCATGACACGCAGTTTCCTCAATGACATACAAGACGATGTAGGCAGCTTTTGCTGGCTGCTTCGCATTACATCGATTCCCACAATGCGTGGGAACTGCCGGCTTTTCTGTTTTTGTTTTTTCGCTAGGGTCACCATGGTTCAATCTCTAGACCCAGCACAACTCTAGAGTAACTTGACGACATCGTTGTTCTCGCGAAAAGATCACCTTCAAGCAGCATATCCCCCTTTCTGAAATTATAGTACCTCATATAGCCGCAACGTTCACTACCTGCCCGCCGCCTTGCATCGCGTGTAGCTTTGCACGTACGCTTCAAAATTTTGTGCTCTTTTCTCTATGAACAGATCACAGTTAACGGCAAGTTCACACACACAGACGACGAGACGAACAGCAGCTGGCAGCCGCGGCAGAAGGCAAGGCAGTCGGCAGGGACAGGTTCAGCAGCACCTTCCTCCACTGGCTCGCCAACAAATGCCACCAAAGCAAGAAAAGGGCATCCCCTTCAGCCACTACTGCTACAGACTGCTCCGTTACTCCAGCCGCCTCGGAAAGTTCACCGCAGATGTCGAGTGGAAGAACTACAAGCCCGTAAGTTCTGAAACCGTCACATATTCGCGAACGCACACGAGAACTTCACAAAGTATAGCGCAGCGTCGCCAGGTGTTTGTTTCAAGCAAGCCGGCGTCGGATTCACACAGCATTCCGCTTCTTGGCGTCATACTACGAGGTCCTTACGAGGGACCCTGGCGTATTTATAGACGAGGGTCCCAATGTACAAGACTGCAACGGTACCCCCAGCCACATATTTTATTTTAAGGAAATAACTGCTGCATAGACGGATGTGATCATAATCTCTTGCGAAACGAGGTGATATCTGCAACAAGGAGGTTTCTTATCTGGAGCCATCGAACCATACCTGTCATCTTATTGATGTGTTCAATTAACTACAGATGCTAAAGTATCTGGTGCGTGCTAACCAACCGTCCAGCTCACAAAGTGTAATCATATGGGCCCTGGTGAGAGGGTCAATAATATCTGAGAAACAATCACGTTAAATCGGTGCAGCTCCTCCTCTTTAAAAACCGATCTTAACAACGTTGCTCATTTAAACAGGCTTTGAATTACGAAAATCAAGTTAACATAGGAAATCTACTTAACTTCTCCCGCTCCTTTTTTTCCGCAGCTGCTGCACCGCCTGTCGAAGTACTACGCGAAACGCTACGCGTACAAGCCCTGGAAGGCCGGCTTCCTGGGTGTGCTTGGCTCGTACTTGGCAGGCGACCACGGAAAGCTGCACGTCGTCTCGCAAGTTCCCTGGTGCGATGTGGCGAGAAGCCACACACCGACGTGATCGTCACAACCGAGGACGGCCACAGCCACGAGCACTGGGGAGTGCCCACGTTCAACAAGATCCTCGAGCCGAGGATTTTTACGGTAGCCGGCTACACGCACGCCGCGGAGTACTCCAAGCTCTACAGGCATAGTAAGTGCCCCTTACTTAGACGACACCTTGACACTACATCATGCCTCTACACTACGCCTCTACAATATGTCTCTACACCATGACTCTACACATACCTCAACACCATAGTCAAGAGTCCGACGGAATCCCGCCTGGTCGGGAATAAACGTAGTGAAATAAAAGAAAGACGCCGACTAAGGTAAAAGACACAAAAGGAAGGAAATGAAGGAAAGGCAGGGAGGTTAAAGAACACAAAAAATTTAAAAAGACATGCGGCTCCCGCACGGAAGCCTTGTCCACATTGACAGCAAACGGCGTAGTACGCTCTTCTTAAGTACGCATTATTACGTGTTACAGACATCGCGCATACACAGGGGGAGGTGTTCCAATATTTCTGTTTAGTGTGTGCGCAGTAGTCTGAATAGCCAAGAGAGAGAGAAGAAATAATGGAGAAGGAAAGGCACGGGAGGTTAACCAGTATAGACAACGGTTTGCTACCCTACACATGGGGACAGGGTGGGGGATTAAAGATGGAGGAAAGAGAGAGAGAAAGATAGAAAGATAGCACATGACACTGCACCACAGACAATCAGTCGGTCCTCTTGCGTGGTACGCGACATTTCTGTCACAGCCTCTTGTCCAAGTTCGTCTCTCTTAAAACCTCAGCAGTGCTTCGTCGCCTTCAACTGTGATGTCTTCTGTTGACGGCATGCAAGAACTGTTTCAACAGACATTTGTCCACTGTCAAGGCGCGCTAGAACGGACGCCAGTGACTGTCTCTGAACATTATATGCCGGACATGCACAGATGTTTTCAGCGTAT
>NC_051184.2:28298106-28323259 GCF_013339695.2 Rhipicephalus sanguineus
GTAAGGAGAAAGAGCGTCATGCTCTGGGGTTCAGTCCTCGCTGCGAGAGCGTAGGCTTTAAAGCGAGAGCCCAAGGTGAATGATAATTTTGACCATTTTAGCCCTGGATTTTGTATTTTGACATTTTTTTGTGCGTGTTTTTCTAATAGCTAGGACCTCAGAAGACCACCAATGAAAAATTGACACAGTGGTGGAAGTGTTTATGGATTGATAAACATGACGTCAGATTAGGTCATCAGGGCTCAGTGGTTGTGAAATTAGAAAAAGTGACTTCTTCATTCCTGCTACTCGTTAGAGTAGCAGGAATGAAGAAGTCCGTTGCCGCAGAACGGACACTGTCCTTGAAAGCGGCCAGTTCTCAAACTCAGACTCGTGATTCGTGTACCACCGCTTCGCAACGTTGGCGAGGTAAAAGTTGATAGTGCTCAACTTCGCAGCGTCTCCCACCGTTGGGTCCACTCACTTTCGTAGGACGACAGCTAGTTTCGACGTCGTGGTCTTCTGTTCCCGCAAATATCGGGGGGCCGCTGGTGAACTGGCACGGGCAGACAGCGGCTGCGAGAGGTGGCGTCTGTGGGGCAGCGTGAGCTGCATGGTCGACGGCAATGTGCGGGATCGGAGTTCCAGGGCGTAGGCGATGGGGTTACCCGGCACGATCCACCAAAAGGTAATGAGGTTATTGGAAAAGCCTCAGAACCAGGCGGTAGAGCACAGGGCGAAGAAGATGGTGGTGTTCGAACGCAGATCTCGTGGTGCCTCCGCTCGCGATGATGATCGTTGAGCTCCCTCTCATGGTGTTCGTCCTTCATTATATATATATACTATACAATATATAATATATATATAAATATAATCTATATATATATATAATATATAATATATATAAATATATATATATATATATATATATGCTTGGGTAAGAAGATCGATGGGTCGGTACGATAAATGAGTGAAAAGGAGGGATGACGTACGAAGGGTACTTTAGCATTAAAACTACATTCGTACGTGAGTCCTTCTTTCATCTTATTATAATATACAATATATAAATAGATATAGATCATATAGTATATATAAAATAATTTGATAACTAGTGTGCGGCGATAAACCGGGCCTAGTGTGAGTGAATGTGGTTACAGTGCGCCGTCGTCCTTAATTACAATTTTAGGAGCTTCCTCCTTATGCTCGCGCCTTGTCCATCGCGCCGTATCCTCTAGTTCTGATTGCTCCCACTATTGGCAAACTCGGCGCGTGCTCTCGGCCCGAAGAAGAAGAACAACGTGCGTGGGTTAATGACAGCACTCACAGTCTCCTCTGGCACCCGGAGAAGGTCAAATGCCAATCTCGCTGTTCTTGACGAGTACGCCGAAGAACTGTCCTTCCCACAAATCTCCTTCGGCATACCTCGTCAAATCACCGGGCCTCGACCAACACCATTCACCAAGGAGAGCATGACGATGAAAAGTAATAAGGCACAATGTTTCCGGGAGGCCATGACGTTCAAAAACAACGCCGCCGCCAGCGCATTCAAGCGGCAGCAATTCGAGACCGGTGGACGCGAGTTTCTCGTCTAAGCCCCACGCGTTCTTGACGCTTTCTGTTGCGGAACCGGCCGCCGCGGTGGTATAGCGGTTACGGTGCTCGGCTGCTGACCCGAACATCGCGGGTTTGATCCCGGCCGCGGCGGTCGCATTTTGATGGAGGCGAAATGGTAGAGGCCCATGTACTTAGATTTAGGTGCACATTAAAGAACACCAGATGGTCGAAATTTCCGAGCCCCCCACTACGGCGTCTCTCATAATCATAACCTGGTTTTGGGACGTAAAACCCCAGATATCTGCCGCGGAACTGCACTGGGACCGACTTCTCGAAACGTTATGACGATAGAGGAATTTGTACGGAGGATTCACGGGTTACCCGATCATCTCCGAGCAAACTCCTCTAACATCATTCACTTCGTGGTTATGGCGTGAATTTTTTGGTTTCTTTTCATGGGGCACAAAGGCAGAGTAACGCACGCGGGGGCTGCCAGGAGTATGCGCGTGGAAAGATTCCGTTTATAGCTTTTTGTTGAACAGCAGAACAGCCGCCAGATGCAGTTGGGCACGCGACTGTACATAAAAGAGATAATCAGCCGCGATCACTCATATTACCTCGCTGGAACCCTTTAAGTGGAGAAAGGCCGGGCCGAAACATTAAATAAAGCTTCTTTTCACTTGCGCATCAAACACATTGCTTTTGCTACACCCGGATCCGGTGACACCTTGTCCTCGAACGGGGCTCCCGTCGAAAACGTCGACAAAATAAACAGTTGTTTTTATGAAGGCGCAAACTTACACACACACACACACAAACATATTAATCTTATCTTATATGATATATATATATAGATATTATATTGTAGTGAACAATACAGACGACGACGAAGCAGCCAAGAAAGCAAGCCACATCGTTGGTGGTAGCCACGCGACCCGAGCTTGCGCTTGCTTGGATTTTGGACCCTCGACGTTCCTCGTCGTTCCTTCACGTTTGTACGTGAATAAACCACGTGACATTTGGTGAGGTACGTGGATTCTCCGTACGAACCTGGAACTTCGCTCCCGCAAGCTCCCCCCTGTCCGTGACACCAACATGGCCAACGAGACCCCTCCTCAGGCTGGACCTTCGGCTGTCCACGTCACCTGCGGCGCCGTGTATCCCCAGCGAGATCCACCACCATCTTCTCCGGCTCAGGCGAATCGGACGTGGAAGATTGGTTGTTGAGGTACGAAAGAGTCGGCGCCAGTAACAAATGGGACGACCAAATGAAGCTTGGCTACGTCACGTTTTATCTCGCGGACATCGCGCAGCTGTGGTATCACAACCACGAGGCTGAAATTCCAACTTGGGCAGCTTTCAAGACTGCTGTTACAGACGTGTTTGGGCGGCCTACGGTTCGCAAGCTTCACGCCGAGCAGCGCTTGCGTCAACGTGCGCAGCAACCGGGCGAGAACTACACGGGCTACATCGAGGATGTCCTGAATCTGTGTAACCGCGTGAACTCCGCCATGACCGAGGAGGACAAAATCAGGCACATCCTGAAGGGCATCGAGGACGGCGCCTTTCAGATGCTGCTCGCGAGAAACCCTACCACGATCGCGGCACTCGTCTCACTCTGTCAGAGCTTCGACGAGTTGCGTAGACAGCGCGCGATCGCCCGTCAAGCCCTCACGACGCCCGACACGCTCTCAAGCTTGCAGCTAGCTGCCCGTCCTGCCGATCAGCAGCCGCTTTTGTCCACGATCAAGGACTTCATCCGCGAGGAGGTAGCGCGCCAGCTATCGTTACTTACTGCCGCTCACGCACGAGCCTGCGCAGGCTTTGGCTCCGGACCTACAACACGCCATTCGAACCCAAGTTGCGGAGGCCCTCCCACCGATTCTCCAACAAGCACCCGTCACTGCACCGCTTACCTACGCCGCCGTCGCTGCTCGCCCGCAGCAGCCTACGCCCTATTCTCGACCTGCCATGGCACCCCATCCCTTGCCGACGACCGCGAACGCCGCGTCGCATACCTTCGCGAGACCTTCGACTCCATTTTACCGCCGCTCAGACGCGTGGAGAACGACAGACAATAGGCCCATCTGCTTCGCCTGTGGTATCGCTGGACACGTCGCCCCCGCTACTGTCGCCAATGTCCTCCATTTGACGCCGTGGGCAGGCCTGTTGCGTCGTCGTCAAGGGCGCCACCAAGGTACACCCTTGACGATCAACGACCCTACGCCAACCACCGATCACCATCCCCTCGACGACGCTCCCTGTCACCAATGCGTCGCCGACCTACTACGGAAGAGGGAAACTGATCGCTGCAGTTCCGGAGGCAAGAGCTGCATGCGAGTCGAACTGCTCAAGGCCTCCATCTTTTTCGCCGCAAAACGTTATCGACGTCAATGTTGAAGGGACCGCCGCACAAGCGCTTATTGACACAGGAGCCGCCGTTTCCGTAATATGCGAGAACCTATGCCGCAAGTTAAAAAGGTGACCACGTCGCTCTCGGACTAATGCTCCGCACGGCCAGCTCACAGTACATAGCACCTTCTGCTGTGTGCACCGCGCGTGTCTTATTCAAGGCGAACTGTACGTCATCGAGTTTTCGTGCTAGCGTCCATGCTCCCACGACGTTATTCTCGGCTGGGACTTCCTTTCGCGTCATCGTGCCCTCATAGACTGCTCCCGTGCAGAAGTCGCCCTTACGCGCCGCTGCAAACTTGCTCTTTCAGTGGATCCCCTTCCCGACGCTTACAAACGTGTCGTGCTGCGGACACAGATATAGCCCCGAAAACGTCCACCCTGGTAGCCTTGACCTGTAAAGCCGCTCCAGACGGAACTGTTCTGTTCGTCCCGTCCGAGGTATTTCTCCGCCGCCGCGGCTTGCGACTACCGTTTGCCGTACTCGCCGTTGAATCGGGTGCTACAATTATGCTGGTTGCGAACTCACTGACATCCTCAGTTACATTACTTCGCGGGGAATGTTTGGGCAACATACAAGACGTTGACCTGCTGCGTTCTCTGGATTTGCTGCAAACCAACCCGACCTCCAGCTGAATGCCATAACACCACCTGTTGCCACTAGTCTTCCGCTCCAGACATTTTCCACCCTTCCGTTGCCGCTGATCTATCGCCGACACATCGACGCGAACTCTTAGCCCTTCTTCGAGAAGTTCCGCTCTTCCTTGTTGCGCTCAACCATCATTGGGCGTACAAACGAGCATCACCGCACCACATTGACACCGGTGGGTAATGCTCCCTTACGCCAACGACCATATCGAGTTTCAGCGGAAGAGCGGCGTATTATCAACGACAAGTCGACGATATGCGCAAGCGCGGTGTCATCCAGCCATCCCAGAGCCCCTGGTCGTCCCCTGTTGTGCTTGTTCGCAAAAAGGATGGATCATTAGATTCTGTGTCGACTACCGCCGCCTCAATAAATAACTCGGAAGGATGTATCCCGTTGCCAACGCATCGACGATGCTCTCGATTGCTTGCAAGGAGCAGAATATATTCTCGTCGTTGGATTTACGCTCGGTTATTGGCAAGTTCCGATGGCCGACCCTGACCGATCGAAGACTGCATTCGTCACTCCTGACGGGCTGTATGAGTTTAACGTCATTGCCGTTCGGACTCTGCAACGCCCCAGCTACCTTCGAACGGATGATGGACAACATCCTTCGCGGCTACCAGTGGAATACCTGCCTCTGCTACCTGACGACATTGTCGTTTTTCCTCGCGATTTTCCGACTCACCTTACTCGCCTTCGTGCAATTCTCACGTGTCTCACCTCTACTGGCCTTCAACTTAACATCAAGAAGTGCCATTTGCGGCGCGCCAGCTCACAATACTAGGCCCCGTCGTCTGCAAGGAAGGCGTTCTTCCCGGACCCCGCGAAACTCCGCGCCGTGGCCGAATATCCGAAGCCCAACTCTATGAAGACGCTTCGAAGTTTATTGGGCTGTGCTCGTATTTTCGTCGATTTGTGCGCGACTTCGCTTCTATCATCGCGCCTCTTACCAATCTACTGACAGCCTCCAACCTTGGTCTGCTTGGTCACAGGAGTGTGACGAGTCTTTTAGACGCTACGGCGCTATTAACGTCGCCTCCGATACTTCGTCACTTTGATCCTAATGCGCCTACAGGAGATCCATACCGACGCCAGCTGGGTCGGTCTTGGCGCAGTACTGGCTCAACGAAAACAAGGATATGAAGAATACGTCGTTGCTTACGCGAGTCGAACCCTCAAGAAAGCCGAGTGTAATTATTCTGTCACAGAGAAAGAGTGCCTCGCCATTATCTGGGCTTTGGCCAAGTTCCGCCCGTACCTTTATGGCCGCCCTTTCGAAGTAGGGACGGACCACCATGCCCTATGTTGGCTGTCATCGCTGAAGGATCCGTCGGGACGCCTCGGTCGTTGGGCACTTCGCCTACAGGAATACGACATTCGTGTTGTGTACCGATCCGGTCGCAAACACTCGGACGCTGATGCCCTTTCCCGCTCGCCGCTACCGGCTGACGCAGCTTCGTCGTCATCTTCTTCAGCTGTCTTGGCGCCAATTGACTTCGCAGACATGCCGTTGGAGCAACGCAAGGATGCGTGGATTTCCCACCTTCTCGACTTTCTGACTGACCCATTAGCACATCCAGCCTCAAGAACTATCCGTCGTCAAGCCACGCATTTCACTATTCGAGATGACCTCCTCTATCGGCGGAATTACGCGTCTGACGGTCGGAGGTGGCTGCTAGTGATACCACGCCACATGCGCACGGAAATCTGTACTGCTTTCCACAACGACCCGCAAAGTGCTCACGCCGGCGCTCTCAAGACCTACAACCGCCTGCGTCAGCGATACTACTGGCGCGGCATGTATACTTTTGTGCGCAAGTACGTACGTGCTTGTACTGCTTGTCAGCGCCGTAAAGCTCCACCTGAACGCCCAGCCGGTACACTTCAGCCTCTGCCTTGTCCGGCGCGTCCATTTGATCGCGTCGGCATCGACTTATACGGACCGCTTCCCTCGACTTCTTCTGGAAATAGGTGGATAATTGTCGGCGTAGACCACCTCACACGTTACGCGGAAACTGCAGCCCTGCCCACAGCAACAAGCAAGAGAAGTTGCGTTTTTCATCTTACGCAACTTTGTCCTTCGCCATGGTGCTCCCCGTGAACTTTTGAGCGACAGAGGGCGTGTTTTTCTGTCTGACGCTATTCAAGCATTGCTCGCTCAGTGCAACATCATTCATCGCATGACGACCGCATATCACCCGCAAACGAATGGCCTCACTGAACGATTTAATCGCACTCTCGGCGATATGCTGACAATGTACACCGCATCAGACCAGACCAATTGGGACACCATCCTTCCGTTTGTCACGTACGCGTATAACACCGCTACGCATGCGACCACAGGTTTTTCGCCTTTCTTTCTCTTGTACGGACGCGATCCATCATGCACGCTTGACACTATGTCTTCCCTACACGCCTGACTCATCTGAGTACACTGCAATTTCTGACGTTGCAAGATACGCCGAAGATTGCCGACGATTGGCCCGTTCGCTGACAACCGAGGACCAAGGCCGTCAGAAGCTAAGGCACGACACCGACCGACCTCTCCCTACTTTTACGACAGGTGCCCTGGTTTGGCTTTGGATCCCACCGAACACTCCTGGCCTTTCGTCGAAATTACTTGCCCGATATCACGGGCCCTACCGCATTGTCACTCGTACGTCCCCAGTCAATTATGAGGTTGAGCCTCTGACACCGTCCCAAGACTTACGTCGTCGTGGTAGGGAAATCGTCCACGTGAGTCGCCTCAAGCCCTATTATGACCCCGCCATACTGACAACGCCTTAGGTCGCCAGGATGGCTACGCTATTCACGGGGGCAAATGTAGTGAACAGTACAGACGACGACGAAGCAGCCAAGAAAGCAAGCCACATCGTGAGTGGTAGCCACGCGACCCGAGCTTGCGCTTGCTTGGATTTTGGACCCTCGACGTTCCTCGACGTTCCTCGTCGTTCCTTCCCGTTTGTACGTCAGAATAAACCACGTGACACAACCAAATAAACGCCCAAAACTTCTTTATTTCGCTGTGCTTTAACCATTTTACGGTGCGGCTCATTAAGTGAGAGAACACCAAACATTTACAGTAGAACCCCGCTGTTACGTTCCTCACTGCTGCGTTTTCCCGGCTGTTACGTCGTTTTCCGCCGGTCCCGGCATAGCTCCCATAGGATACAATGTATTGGGAACCCCGTTGTTACGTCGTAACTGTCGGACCGTTCCTGTATGATATGTCGCGAAGTGCGCTCGGAGCCGACCGAGTGACTACCAAAGAAAGCGGCCATGGTGCATTTTCACGCAGCTTGGCCTCGTTTGACCGTAATATTAGCCGCATGAGAGGCGCAAGCAACAGAATTTTTCAATTGATGCAAACAAAAGCATGGCCTTCGAGATTAAAATTGCAAAGATGGCGTCTATGACGTAACTGCTCGCGAAAGCAAGGCCTTCGAGATTGGCATTTACTATTGACAAAAGCATAGCCTTTGAGATTTGTATTGCACAAACATGGCGTGTATGATGTAATTGCTTGTGAAAGCAAGGCCTTCGAGATTGGCATTCACTTCTGCCATCGCGTTGGTGTAGACTCATCATCATCGTTATTTGTTGGAGAACGGGAGGAGTTCGAGCTGGTTGGAGCTCGCATGGTCGTGCGTGCGGTTCGCGGTCGGACTCGCCGCGCCGGTTGTGATTGCGTGTGCTTAGTTCTTTCATGCGTATACAGCTGTTGGTGTTAAAAAAATCACATATGTTGATTACATTTCTGTAGATGAGGCGGTCCTAAGCTCCGCGTTTCTATCCATCGACTAGATCGCGGCTGAGCGCGCCAATTTTCATGCTGCTCGTAAGAATTGAAATAAAATTCTGTACCACTAAATATTTTGCCGTTTTTCCTGTTTTTCGGCTCTTACGTTTTTCGGCTCTTACGTTTCCCGTCTCTTACGTTTATTTCCTACGGTCCCTTCAAAAACGTATCAGTGGGGTTCTACTGTAGTTTGCCACCGATTGCAGCCTTTTGTGAAACAAGACATGCTGATTATTTTTAATGCAGAATGCATTCTACCAGAATGTATTCCATCACCTTCTTTTTTTTCCCTCTTTTCTCTCTCTCTTCCTTAATAATAAAGTGGAACTGCTTAGGTTCTATTGACTTTATTACCAGCTAGGTCTTTTCATTGACACTTGTATACCGTAAGTTGTTGTTTCTGTAGGGAACTTAGTGTGGCTACAGTGAACTTTATTTGTTTTTAACACAATAGCATTAAAGAGCTCGCTTCGTAGAAATACTAATGTCGGTGGCGGCGTCTTTAGTTGTGAGCGAAAAATCAGCGTTGTCTGTAAGCAAAAATTCGAGGTAGGTGCAAATAAAGAAATGATAAAAAAATCTTCAGCTTGAGTGGGACCAGGGGTTCGAACCTGCGACTCCTCGCTCCGTGGTGCAATGCGTTTAGCCGCTCGGCCACCACACATACATCCTCTAGCATACTCAAAGCGAGCTATTTATATACACCATTTGCCGTTGGTGGTACACACATCTCTGAGGCTCTTCAGTGGCTTGGCTATCACCCGCGAGTTGGCGCAAAGGGCCCATGTGCGCGCTCTTAGATGGCATCGCCCCCGCCGTGTGGCTGTGTTTGTCACGCCGCATGCATGGATGTTGGATGCCGGAGGGCGGTCCGCACTTTTGGCTTTCCTTGCAGCACGGCTTAGGTCTCCACCGAGAAGCGAAGCCAGGCTAGCGATTGGGAAGGTGATACAAACACGGGGTCCTGATTGTGCTATCGCATTCTGCTCTGAAAACGAAGCTCAAGTGTCTTCCAAGTTTTTGAACAAATTCAGGAAAGGTCCATTGTGGCAGTTTCAACACTTTATCGGTTGTTTTTTTTTTTCTACGTTACAGATGAATCAACCCGGGTCTGTCTACAACCAATAAGGGGTGTGGACGGGTCTGATTACATCAATGCAAGTTTCATTGACGCTAAGTTTAAGAGCTATCCCACATAGTTCACAGCCCTATCCTGCAATTATCTTCTCTTTAAGTATTATCTTGTTCACTTTCTTCCTTGAGTATATGGATATTCTTCAGGCTTGTTTCTAATTCTAGACTACCTGTAACTGTAACGTTGAAATGCATAGCATCTGTTAGTCACAACCGCGCCATGTGTTCGTGGTATGCTGATTTTGTTAGAAGTCTTAATTGTTGGAAGTAAAACTTGTCTAAAAGGTTGCACTCTCGATTGCACACCTCATTGTTAGTTTGCATTGAATGCTTCATCATGGATAGTATCAATCATTTGCCTCCTGCATGCAGTTGTTCATTAGTCGCGTGCTGCAGCTGCTCATTTGCGAATCTAGGTGACCGTCACGCACTTGTCATATGTCATATTCGGGTCTGGTAAAGAACAAGTGCGCTTGCGGTGTGTACTGTTATCCCCCAGTCACACTGGCAAGTTTCGTCTCATTTTTAGCTATTGCGCCTCGCCGCTGGTGTCATTTGCACACTGTCACACGAGAACGCTTCCTGACACTCGCTGCAAAGCACAGTTGCCGTCAAAGTGCATTTGCCAAACTCGCTCCGCCATGTCGAAATGTGTAGCCTCGGCCGGAGTGGCTTGAAAATAAATTTAAAAATGTGGGAGCTGAGTGCCTAGTATTTTTAAACGATTGTTTTCATTACTAGGAATGTGGTCATGCAGTAAAACATGCTACACAACAAAAAACTAGTTTACTATTCTCGCTCTCGGGCAGTTTATGACCACGGCCACCAGGGACAGCCACTGCACATGCTTTGCAATGGCCGCATCCACTGTGTTCGTGCGTAAAGTTTACTCAAAGGGCTGTTTATAATTACAACACATTACTTGCTAAATATTTCCTAAAATAACAAATATATGTTGTGCTACTAACTTACTCATCACCATTACTATCATTCCCAAAGTGCACTTCTTTTTCTCATGTAGCAGCGCGCCACCAAAGTGACACTGTGCGAGCATAAGTGCACTCGCTCCAAGTGATGCTAAATTTGCCAGTGTGATAGGTATTAGAAGCATGAATCTCACTTTGCGCACCAGTTCTCTGCCCTTGAATCGTCTCTTTGTTTTCAGGGTTACCGGTACCGCAATGCATACATAGCGACACAGGGACCCATGGTAGAGACCACAGAGGACTTCTGGCGGATGGTCTGGGAGCACAACTCCAATATTATCGTCATGCTTACCAAGCTGAAGGAGATGGGCAGGGTGAGACATTGTGGCACATCCTCTTATACTCTAGCCATGCGACAGATCTGATCTTAAATTTTGGTGTCAACATACATCAGAGATGATACAGGTACCATGAAAGGGCTGCACTTTGCAACATCGTTGACTGTTTGTTTGTATTGAAGTTTATGCTGTTTGCTGCATGATTGAAGGAAGGGGAACTTAAGGACTCGTTTTTCTTTGTTTAGACACAATCTCAATGATAACCAACAGACAATGAGTTCAAGAAAGGTATAGGGGATGTTATTCGTACTCTTTTAACTGCATTGTAGTAATTATGATATAAGTCTGAAGCAATTAAAGTGGCGGCATTATAGTGACTTGTTTTTTATGCTGCCTCTCCTATCTTGCATTTTTAAGTTACCGTATTTTCTCACATATAACCTGCACCAAAAAACAGAAAAATGTGCTTAAAAAGGGGGGCGCGGGTTATTTGCAGGGGCACACTCTAAGAAAAGATCGAGTAAAAAGGGCGTCTTTTTGTCCCACAACAATAATCGTCATTTATTGTTCCTTCCTTCCCTTGCACTATCGCCGCGCGCCCGGCACTTTCTGGTCACGAACGACATGTGCGCTATCAGCGTGACATAGCATTCTTGGTAGGAAAGTGGCCAGCGCCGAGTTTTCAAGAAAGGAAACGCAAGCAAGCCAGATGACGATTATTGTTGTGGGACAAAAAGATGCCCTTTTTACTCTATCTTTTCTTAGAGTGCAGGTTATATGCGAGAAAATACGGTGCGTTCATGCTGTTCTTTTTGCTGTGTGACATTTATCTGTGTTTCTTACACTCCTACAATACATTTATGCAACGTGCTTATGGTGTGCACGCAATTTTCATTTGATACTCTTATTAATACATCGTGAGGTTAAGTACAATTACTACAAGCACAAGCCTACGTTCGTTCTTCTTTTTTTTTTTTTTTTTTGCATTCTGCACCTCTGATTGCAACTCCATGCTATCATTTGTGGCAGCTTTTTCTGTTTGGCCTCTTACATATTGTGCTAAGTGCAGTGCTTGATGGAAATAAACTCCAAAGTTTCAGCCTTTAAATGCTTGTTTGGTTGTTTGTATACAGCATAGACCGCTTATAACGTAAGTCGCCGGAGTCGCGAATATCCGCACTATAAGCGGTACCGCACTATACCAAAACAACATTTTGAAAGGTTGCACGTGTACAAAACATGACCAACAGCAGCGCGCGATTCCGACTATCGCGCATGCGACTGGGGCGTAAGTTTGCATCTGCTTACATTTGAAAATGTTGAACTGTTAGCGTCCGCGGACCTGCGGTGCCGACATAAAGACGCGGAAAAAAGGCGCCGTCACGGGAAGCGCCGCGGTAACACCACTGCGCGTCCGCGATGTCGAAAACGGTGGCGACCGCAAACCACATTCGAGTTTTTCCACACGCACGCCCGCGTTTCGTATAAAGATGGTAAGTCCCCCCTTCTAAATGCAACAATTGCAAAATGTTTCATTGTTCGGCACCAAACCGCAACTTCTGTAGTCCGCGGCCGCCGACATGGCAGCTATATCTCGTTAGGCCTAGCGTGCGCGTTGCAACTTGGCACAACTTGGCATGCCACCGCGAGAAGCTAGCCCTAGGCAACACGGAGATCGGGAGTAGAAGAGATCGCACTCGCGAGCTAAACCGAGGGCATCACGCGTGAAGCGAAGTTTCGGTTCGCGATCGGGAGAACAGCCGCGGCAAACTATCCTGAAAAAGTCTTTCAAGCTTGTAAGTCCGCCTGTTGGTGGCAAAGGCGAAAGCTCAATCGCGTCTCAAAGCATTGTTACTTGCGGGGGAATCGAGGTTGCACGCGCGATATCTGCGCTCTACGACGAAGCAACGACGAAGCGCGCATGTCAGCGGCCGAAAGGGGGCAAATGCTTCTCCGTCGGCCGCGCAAACCGCTCCCCCTCCTCACACCACGCACCTGCGCCGGGCGCTGTCCCCCACAGCCATCCGTTTTTTTTTCTCCCCCCTCTCCTTGTTCGTTCGTTCCGCGACCCTCCTCCTTTGTAATGCCGTCGCCGCTCTCTCCCCCACCGGCGCATCTCCGCTGAGAAGCACGCTCCACCCTCGCATCTCTGAGAATGTTCCGGATGCCGCATTATAACGGTCTTTCATCTCGGGGTCTGCACAATAAGCGGTATGCGTATACATGGAGTTCTTAGGGAGAGTAAACGGGAGTCAGAAAAAACCGCATATAGCCGGTACTGCACTGTAAGCGGTTACGTTATAAGTGGTCTGAGCTGTATATGGGCATGTTTTGAAAAGAGTGATGTCAACGCGTCCAACTCAAAATGAATTGGTTTGTTTTTGCTAGAACTACTCCTGACGCCCATGCCATAGCTTCTAAAATCATACTGGTGAATGTGCGGCTTCAATTTTCCTTCCAATCAGTAGTTTCTTTGGTTTCAGTCACTTACACGCATGCACGCACACACTGACAAATTGTTGACTCGATGTGCCTGCATGTTTGTGTAGGGCTGGGTGTTTTGTTAGTTGTTAATTTGTTTGGTCTATGTTACTGTGAATGTATTGTGCGTGACAAGAAACAACGATAAAACAAGTTGTTCTGATCTTTCTTGACGTTGAATGGTGTTTGGTCATTGGTTTTCTTTTTTTTAATGATCTTTTAGCTTTCTTAGGAAGTGCTTGGCTGGTTGCATGAGACGTTTCTTTCTTCCTTTCTCTTTTCACCTCCAGGAAAAATGCCACCAGTACTGGCCTTCAGAGCACTCCCAACGGTACCTCTATTACGTGGTGGACCCAATAACAGAGTACAACATGCCTCAGTACATCCTTAGAGAATTCAAAGTCACGGACGCCAAGGTGATTATTACCCAGCATTATTTGGCTCAACAGGAAGCATAATCCTTCCTTCCTGTTGAGCCACACTTCACGTTTCTCGCAGTGCAGTTGTTTTTGGTCTGTGACTTTTTGCTTGGGAATAACTATATGCTCAAGCAGCGTAGCAATTTGGGCTAGTTGGTATAGCTTCATCTTCAAACAGTGTACACACACGAAGACAGTTTGTCAGTTCTTCTTTGCATCTTCATGTGTGTGCGCTGCACAAGGATGAAGCTATACTCGAGGTGGACCTAAAATTCGGTGAAAGCTCGATCCACAAAAACACTTTAAACCTTCTGTTCACCTCTTAAGGGAGCCATGTTGGCTGCAGTCCACTCTCAGTTTCAAGGAGTTGAGAGTCAGAAAGATAAAATTTTTTGCCTAAGTTATTTTTTTTTTTTTCAAATTCTTTCATCATCCTTCGAACATTTTGCCTTCATGGAGCAAGAAATAAAAACAAAAGGGTTGTTGATACCTCTTTCATAGGAATCGTTCATAAGGCAAAAATGAAACGTGCTTCCAAAGAAGGAGCTGCGACAGTGTTGGACGTTAAGAGATGCATTTCATGCATTGAGTATTGCTATAGGGCTGCCATGACAGCCTTCTATGTGCATGCACCCTTGTTGACACTGACTGCTGCATCTCCGCCTGACATTTTGATCCAACTGCGTAGTGTCTTCGGCAACCCGGTAAGTTGCGTCACGCTCAGATAAGACAATTCGTGAGAAGGCTTGAACTTAACTGCCCTTGATCTGTCTTCGTGTCTTGTCTTTTTTCTGAGCTCGCGGAAGCAGCTAATAGTTGCTTCGGCAATAATGGTACAGTAGACACTCGTTAAATGGAACCTGGAGGGACCAGGAAAATATGTTCAGTTTAACAGGACTTCCATTTGCTGAGAGATGAACAGGGTTGCATAATTTAAGTGTGAAACCAGTCATATCAGAGGCAGTTGCTCCAGTTGAGCAGCAATTCCATTTCAGAGATTTCCACTTACTGGGAGTCAACTGTATTTTCTAAATTCTAATCTTGGCAGGTCTGCGCATTGTCTGCTTTGCGCCAGTCCAATCACAACTCCTCGATGCAGGACGGCCAATCGCGGACTATCCGGCAGTTCCACTTCACCGACTGGCCCGAGCAGGGTGTCCCGAAGACCTCCGAGGGGTACCTCGAGTTCCTCGGCCAGGTGCACAAGACCAAGGAACAATTTGGACAGGAGGGACCGATCACGGTCCATTGCAGGTGGGCAACAATATTTTGCATAGGGATCGCTTCCCCATTCTTTTGCTTAACTACCGCTCACATACCATACAGTCGACGACTGATAATTCGGACTCCACGGGGAACGTAACTAAGTCCGAATTATCGAATGTCCGAAAAACGAATGCATCAGAAAAAAAAATACTTTTATTGACACTTCAGGGTCCCGGTGGCCGAAAAAAGTTGTCAATGCATTGCTGCCCGCACTTCCGCTTACGTGCAACCAAGTCCGCCTGTATCTCCGCCAGTGTGATGTGATCGCTGTACGATGACGAGCTGGTTTCGTTCGTGAAGGCAACGCGTCTGTGCGGCGCATTTAGCGGTCGCACAAAGAGGCAGCATGAATGGCGGCGCAGCGCGTTTGGGTTCTCGCCTATGAAATGCGTGCACTACGCATGCAACTGCACTAGGCCACATGCACTATTGAGCATTTGACTGAAGATGCTTATCGTAAGGCTTGTCAACGATTGAGCCGTACTGGCGCGTTTGCCACCTGCCGCCATCACGCCTCCGTGCGTTTCCACTGCTTATCCGTAAAGACATCACCGCACGGTGCCGTGATAGCGGCCGCTTTAGATTTCCGGTCCGCTTCACCCCACAACACTTTGGCATCGCGACAAAGTTGACTTTCGGACTCTGCTACTGTCGCAAACAGGTCGACTCACGAAAGCGCTGGTTCGAACCTACTAGATGATAGACGCGGCAAGGGGAGGGCTTCAATTATTGCCTTTCGGACCTGCAATTTGGGCAGAAAATCCGAAAAAATCGGACGCCGAAGAGTTTTAGCGTCCGAAATTTACGACGTTCTTGACCATTGATGTGTATGGGGCTGGTGACGGTGCCACGAAAGCGTCCGAATTTTCGGGCATGTCCAGAAAATCGGGCGTCCGAAAAATCGGCAGTTGACTGTATCTGCCTCGTTTCGTTGTCGTCGGCGCGGTCTTCGGCGCTCGCTGTGAGGGCACCGTTGGCGCCATTTAACTCGGATCTTTTGAGACAGCAGAGAGTAAAATAAGGCAAGTCTCAAGATAAAAATGAACGCGCGCGCGAAACGCTTTATCGCAGACGCATTCGACAGAATCGCGACGATAGCAGCGCAGCACGGGGATACAGGAACCGGAATGTAGGATGTTCGCGACGTCGATACGATTTCCCACAGTTGACCAGTGCCTCCAAGATCGGCATTTCCAATCACAAATCTGAGGCATAAAGTAGGAATCGAAAGTAGCGATCGATTGATCTCTGAGGCCATACTTTGTATGGTACGGGTGCCATAGGAGATAATGGCTGGCGATTTGGCGTGCGCGACAGTCTCGGACAGGGTCCGGATTATCGAATGTAGATCTCGCAGCTGTCCGAAATATCGGTCGTCTTTACACATTACTTCTATGGGATCATCGGCGGTGCCGCGCGACTGTCCGAATTACCGAGCATGTCCGAATTATCGGTGTCCGATTTATCGGTCGGCGACTGTACCATGGAACATGGAATACTATGCAGTTTGCTTCTTGTCGTCATGCTTCACGCTGCCCATGTGGGAGGCCGTGACGTATTTCGAAATGACCATTCGGGGAGGACCACCACGGAACAGTATTCTGTATTTCACGGTATTGTATAGGGCCCCAGAAGCCAACTGTTGTTGAACTGCTGGTTTCTAGCCATTCGCATGAGCATAAAGTAAATGTTCAGAAAATGAACGAGGACCAAATGTATACAAGATTCCACCCCAGGGCACAGCTACTTCCCATATACCACAATCCGCCATTCACTAACCATTCACGAAATCCGGGAATTTGGGGAGGGGGGTATCCTAAGGTATACCCTTGCCCATAAAAATTCAATGGTAATTTTAAAATTCTGTTAACGTTACAATTCATTGCCTCTGTTTAGCTTCAATTACCCTCATTGCCAACAGTGCTGGTATTATACTGTAAAATAATACAGTAGGCCTCACACAGACTTATACACTTGTTTTCCACTTTTGCACTACTAATGCTAATCATTGAAAACTTGGTGTCGTGCCAGCCAGTGAAGTAGATCGCAAAGCATTTTCTTTTATCTAGCAGTTCCTGTTTGTTTCTCCTTTTTAGTTCATTTTTCATCATTCTCCTTTGAATGGAAGTGCTCCAGAAACATTCGTCCGCACCTTCAGACATCAATTGTTTGGGAATTTATCATTCCAGTGCGGGCGTTGGCCGGACAGGCGTGTTCATCACGTTGAGCATCGTGCTGGAGCGCCTACAAAGCGAGGGTGTCCTAGACATATTCCAGACGGTGCGCACGCTTCGCACCCAGCGCCCAGGCATGGTCCAGAGTGAGGTCAGTGCCTGTTATGCAACTTAAGGTGGGGCCATCGCCGGTGTAACGTGGGGCCATCATCGAGCTTTCTATGTCGTATTTGTATTCGATGACTAAAGCTTTTCATACATGGAAACGATGTACATTTTACCTTAGGTTTACCTCGTATACAGTGTAACGTCGTTCATACGTACCTGCCAGAGATGTGGCATAACTACGCACTAAACAGTCGTTTGCATTAACCACCAAGTACGAATTCGCATCTCCTGACGTGCGCCGTCACCACCAACAAAGAAATAGATGCAGTGCCACAGCAAATATTGCCTAAGGTATCCACCACAAAGCCTTTCTTTTTTTTTTTTTTTTTTTTTTTTGCCAAAGTCCAGAAAAGATTCTAGCACTTTGGATGACCGTCCGATAGTGCATGGTGGTGACGCCAAGCAGTGTTTCAAAACTATTACAGTCGAACCCGACTATATCGAACCCGTTTACATCGAATTATCCTGTATATCGAACAGCTTCTGAACACACGGTATAGTTACAGTGAGAATATATAGCGAAAATTACGGTTACATCGAACAAGAATAGCAGCGACTCCCAATATATCGAACGTCAAGCGGGGCAAAAGTGCTCCCAGAAGTTGGCTTTCCCTCGTAGCGGCAGGGAAACTGGCACTTTTCCCCGCCGCTCACTCCAAAAGTAGTTTAATCCGGCGGCGCATGACCCGCTGTCCCTACCGTGACCGCGCTGCGTCAGTCGAGCCGCCGTCACCCCCCTGCAAAAGATGACCCTGACCCGCCCGCAGCGTTTGCTGAGACAGCCAATCAAGGCCTCTTGTACTCTCGTCGCGCGAGCACGCGGGTCGTGCGAGTTATCTACCTGCATTTCTCGTTCGTTGTGCTTCGCACCATGCGCCTGTGCCATGATGGCTAGCGTGAAGCGGCAGAATTTGCCTTTCGCCATGAAGCTCGAAATTATAAATAGAGTCGAACGTGGTAAGAAGTCAGACGTCACGGCAGCGTGCAAGATTCCGAGGAGCACTTTCAGCACGATCTTGAAGAATGAGGCGAAGATTAGGGATAAAGCGGACAAAAGACTCGGTGCCCGTGGCGCCCGACGCGTACGCACGGCTGTGTATGAAGACGTCGAGGCAGCCGTGTACAAGTGGTTCGTCAACGTTCGGTTGCGCAACCTTCCCGTGTATGACCCCATGATCGAACAAAAAGCAAAGGACATGGCTTTTCTCCTTGGCAGGGAGGATTTTCAAGGTGGCTCCGGTTGGCTACAGCGGTTCAAAGAAAGGCATGAGAAACGAAAATCCTTTGCTCACATCCTCAGAGGTTATTGGTGCTCTTGCACTAGTCCAGCGCTTCTGCGCAAATGTGGACGGTTGCAGCCTCGCCTGCTCCGACTCTTTAGACGATGTTGAGAAATACGTGCTGTCGCAGGCAACGAAGTTGTTCAAACAGAAAAAAATGGAAGACTATTTCAAGCGCAACTAAGCTAGCTTTGTCAATAAAGTGCTTTTATGAATGGTGTGTGAATTTATGACGTCCAATCCTTTAGCAGGCTTATATCGAATTATGCTCTATATCGAACTGACAGGCGTTTTTTTTTGCGAGTTCAATATATCCGGGTTTGACTGTACAGGGTCCAGGATGCTCAACGACAGAACAGACAATATCGGCTTTACGCGATACATGTGTACGTGTCTATACCATGATGTGCTACTTGGCAAAAACTGGCACAGTTTCATTGAAACGCAGTACGGCCACGTGGAGTCAATCGTTTGTTGGCTAGTTGCATGCAGCGCGTCACCTACTCAGCTCACACTGTCACTGAGAGGCCGCTTGCTGTATCATACGCGCGCATTTACCGTGAGAGTGTTCTTCGTACCTACTCCGCTCCAGACCATGCAAAGATGTGGTGAGTAACTCGTTGGGTTAACGCGGCGATGACAAGCTTCCTGCAAGCGATGTGTATCCCCAATGCTCTAGCGGTCTTGGCAGTGAATGAGACATTGATTATGAAATAAGATCATTCAGCTGATTGCTAAGTTTTCATGTTTTGATTGCATTTGTCTAATTAGAGGTCTTATATATGCTCTGTACCTCTTGACTCGTCATAAATTGGGTCCCATGGCTAACATGTTTGTTTCCTTATTTTGCAGGACCAGTACCAGTTCTGCTACAGGGCTGCATTAGAATACATGAGCAGCTTTGACCACTATGCAAATTGAGAAACTCGAGAGCAGCACAAAGAAGCCGAGCTCCTTGCGGACTTCAACGGCCCGCGTAACTAAACGATTCTCCCCTACCTTTTCTTGCGCGTTCACGGCACTTGCTGCTGTAAGGACAAAAAGTGCCCGTGCCATACGTGTTGGGAAAGTGCCGACGCTGACGCAGTTCTGCGGGGGAAGGGGGGGCAGCACACCTCCACGCACACACCTCTCCGATGTCTGCGCCCTTGCGAGATTTTAGTTTTAGCTTTTTTGTTGTTTGCCCTCCAACAGTTCTGCGTTGTTCACGCAGATGTTGCGGATTTCATATCACTTTCGTTTCATTTCCGTAATAGTATTTGAACGTTGCGTAATTGTTGGGACGCATGCAAAGTGTGTCGGTGGGGTTATGTTGGCACATTCGTATTTCGACCTGTCATGAAGCGAAGTGGAATCTATTGCCGTTTAATCTTATTACCCGAGTGAACGTACAGTTCGGTTGCACGCCTGGGAAGAGACGTGCATCATTCCTGAATTCGGTAGTATTTCAAGTCTGCCATTTTTTTTTTTTTGTTACAGTGGCCACCAGTACGATCTCATTTTTCTTTTTAAAGCTTGTCTCGCTACGAGTCGCACCTGTGCCCGTAGCAGAAAAGGAAAAATCACTTAGCACGTGACATCGGATATTCACGACACCACTGTGTTCACTAGCGAAAGAAGCATCGCAGGAAAGAGTGACCCAGCAACTTTGGTGGGTGCGCCGCAATGTCACAGGCAGAAGCGAAAAGAAAAATACATCCAATATTGTCGGAAGAGGCAGCAGTCGATGAGGAATAGACGACGGGTGTTTGTCGTCTTGCTTCCTAGTCACTCAGGTAACCACTTTCTGCATTTCACGGGAAGGGGAGTCGGCAGGGAAGGCACCGAGAGAGGGCTGCCTTCAAGCAGGACTTCTCTCCTCACCGCCTCTCTACGAAAGTTTTACGGATTCACAGCGCTCAAGATTGTCAGAGCAAAACGGTGGGAGGGGGGACGCGGCCTGAATATTCTGCAAGGGCGTTAAGTAGGAAAGCGAGAAACCCCCCTTCTTGTCCGACATCCCTACCTCGAAGCGGTGTAACCTTTACTTCGCAAAGTCTGCCAGCCAATGAATGTTTGTTGTTTTTTTTTTCACCCCTCCCCCTCCCGCCCTTGTTGCTCAGATATTCGTCAAGGCAATAGCGGCGATAATTTTCGTTGGAAACTTCGTTTGGCGAAGGTGCAGAAAGTAAGAATTGCACACTCCCATTCAAGTTTGACCATTCTCCTGAGTCTGCTTGACCCACTCCGCGGCATTCCCTCGGCATCCACGTCGACGCCCTTACGTTTTGCCGGCACACGCGCGAGTGCATTCTCTCGCACGGGGCTGGCGCAGCACAAAACCGCGGCCGTTGCGTCTGCGCACCGATCTAACGTAACGTTCGATAGGCTTTTGTCTTTATTGTCATCATCTTTCATTGTACCATACCGCCATCACTGCATCACACACTCACAGTGGTATATGTTTATATTGTGTTTGGAGCGTGGGAGTGTGTCTCGGTACGATTTTCTGTACATAGTCATGTGCACCCAGGTTCACGCATGATAGAGGACAAAGAACTGATGCTATGGAGAGCGCGCTGCGATTTTTTTCAGCGGCTGGAACAGGAGTGGTCACGAAGTGACAAGCATTCTGCAAACTCTGGATTGGTTTGCAGTGGAAGGCAACTCTCACACAACTGTGAGAGTGGGCGGGAAGATAGGTAAAGAAAAGCATGGATCGTCGAGCAGGCTCTAAATGGTATTGAGCGGGGCACGCCACTGCAGTGTCTAAAAATAGCTGTGGTGTCATCTGTTGCAAGCGTTAACTACAGAAAGGTTGCAAACTTAATGATGCCGTTGCAAGCACATGCTGAAAAAAAGAGATAATAGTGTGTTTCTTGGTATGTTGCTCCAGCATAGTTTCGTCATATGGTGCTGCAGGCATGAAACTGTTCTTTTTGCTGGATGTCCAGCAGATGATGCTACATCACATGCAGATACTGTAGTGACGTGCAGTTTTGGCAGCGGTCTCGTTCGTAATGAATTGTGCACTCTTGTTTCACTTTTTTACATAGGTCACTATTTCAATTTAGGCAGCCTGCTTGCTGTAACTGTGTGCTTGAAGAAATTTTTTTCCTACTGCGGGGCTTAAAGCCTCCTTAGAGTGTTTTTGCTTCTCTTGTTGTTATTTATACACTTTTACCTGTTCCTTTTTCGGTTGCCGTTTACAAGTCTTCTATGAGATTGAGCTTTTATGACGTGCGCAGAATATAGATCCGTGTGAATGCACATATTTTTTATTTCTTTTGCACACTGTTGACTTTGTAGAACACTTTCTTTTACCTGTCTGCCGTATTTATGGCAGCCCTTTTCTTTTGCATTTGTTGTGTGAACGTACAAGCATAGAGGCTTTCAGCCGTCTGCTCTTGATTTATCACAGTGTACCACATTTCGCTCGTATTATCCACGCCAGAAATTTAAGAAGCCGAGTACAAAGTTTGGGTATTAGCGCAAGTGCTTATCCTCACAGTGGATGTTAAAGCAATGCAAAGCCACTTCTAGATTTAAAGCATAGCACCAGTATTGTCGACATTGCTGAACGCACTAAAAGAAACGGATATTTTTTCTAGAGCTGCACTTTGTCCGGTTAGTTGTCGTTAACGGTTGTTTTTTTTACAACGGTTCAGAAATTGTATGCAGCCATTTTCACAAGTATGTAAGCATTGCCCTTCTTCCCTTCCTATGAGAGTTGTAATAGGCATGTGTGTGGCATTGCATGCAAGGGGTGGGTTATGCGTGCGAAACTGCGGTATACGTCTTGCTTGCTTTCTTTTATTCTTTTTTAACTAAGCATGCCTGTAGTGTGCAGAGGAGAAAGAGAGAAGCTGTGTTTGTACTTTTGTGTCCGAAGCTGGTTCGTATGTGTGTGCGATTCTGTTACATTAACAGAGAAGCCCTTTGTAAGTTTGCAACCAGGTAGCTATTTTTACTGGAACCGACGGCGTTAAGTCTGGTGTCACGCCGAAAGCAGGCGGGGGTACACCTCGGCAGCTTTTACCGACTTGGCATGTGCTCCCCGCTTACATTGCGTTTCGGCACCCGCTCGTTTCACGTTCGAGGAAAAAAAGACGCAAAGCGAAACTGCTTTCTATTGAGCCGGCCTGCGCTCTTTTGTACATAAACCTTGCACGTGACTTAGAGCTGTAGCATTTGAATGCTGCTGCATGTGGCAGCTGGCCGTGACGAAGTCTTTTCTCGAGGTTGCAGCTCTGTTGCACCTTCGGCGACACAACTACCCCCATCGACATCGACCGCGTTGAGCTCCTCCGCGATCAGTTGGGAGACATTCGCCATTACACATAATCACGGGTTGCATGTCACGACCTCCGAGAGCTTCTTCTTAGGGACATATCATCACGTAGTGGTTTCTTCTCTTTCGCCGGCTCCCGTACAGCGGCTGCCGATCCCATAGCCTTGTCGACCCTTACACACTGACATACTTAAATGAGGTTGTGACATATGCGTGTTGCGCCGAGAAATAAAATAGGCTCTTCGTTTTACCGTGTGCTCGTCGAAAGTGTCTGGTGAACAGTTGTCTGGAGAGAACCGTGGTGCCCTATATAAACTAGCACGCCTTGTGTGTCGTACGGGAATTCAGTGCCACTGAGAGGCTTGACACAGTAGTGCAAGACGTGCGGTGACTGCCGGGTTCATTGCATGTGGTTACGTCGTCGCACTACGGATCGGTGGCCAGCAATCTGAAAGAGTTCCTTTCGCGTCCTTCGTTTTACGCTCTTGCGTTTCTGATGCTTTCAGAAAGCATCCGGCATTGTGCATCCTTATTTTGTTTAATATTATTATTTTATTGCTATTGTTGCAGTAGCCCACAGTAGTAATGGCAGCGCTTTATCGGCTGCTCAGAGAACAAATTACGGATTGTTCTTTTACATACTTTCTCCGCAGACTCGTTTATTTCTACTTTTGCAGTTAGTGACATGTTTTAATCGTATGCTGCATGATCAATGGATTCTTCTTGCCAGCAAGAATTTATTTTTTGTGTACTCTGTTACTTCTGGAATGTTAATTGTGAGACCCATTACAAACATCTTGCATATCCAAAAGACGATGTGTGGAGCCACCATCACTGGTGTACGACCGCAGCACTTTTTTTTTTCTTCTTTACCATCTTGGTGCAAAACTATTGTGAAACGAGTGGCAGCTAGAAGGTGTTCTGACTAGCGGTCGTTACGGTCACCAAAGAGAGGTGAATGTCACACAAATGACTCTGCATGCATCCAAG
Source organism: Rhipicephalus sanguineus (assembly GCF_013339695.2). NCBI lineage: Eukaryota > Metazoa > Arthropoda > Arachnida > Ixodida > Ixodidae > Rhipicephalus > Rhipicephalus sanguineus. Next base: position 28,321,946 of record NC_051184.2, read on the forward strand.
AACTTCGAGGCCTGAAGCCTTGAAGGAAAAATGTAAGACTCTTTTGGGATGAAACTCGCTGTGTTGCAAAAGCCCACAGAGGCACGAGCTGCTCCGAATAATTGCGTGTTCCTCCCTGTGCCACAAGAGTGGCTCGTGTCTGTCGTAGTGTATTCAATAAACATGTCCAAGGACTCTCGACGTGTCATTTCCTTTTCCTGTTTTTACCCTTTCCTCGGTTACATGAGACGATTTTACATAAGACATATGGGGGCTGCTACCTCGGGCTGTTAAGTGAATGTTTTTTAAAGACGGATAGTCTTTCTTGGGGAACTTAAATGCAGAAATTTTGGTCTGTCTGTCTTTCTGTTTGTCTGTCTGTCACTTGATTCAGCCACCCTGCCAAAGTTTAACCACTTTCTGAACGCCCAGCCATCTTGAACTAGTACGGCCGTTCATACTTGTAAACATTTTCGATCAAAAAGCAAATAGTACGCATATCTGAGGTGCAACATCAATACGTAAGTATTAGGTGGTGCATTCTTTTACCAGAAAATGCCTCAATAAGTAATTCTAAAGACCCTAATGTTTCTTATGCAGCGCTCAAAATGCTAGTGTTTCTGAGGCTGCGCTGAAAATGCGATGCTATGAGCCAGATGCGGTGGTTCAACATAGAGGAGGAGGATTCGTGTAGCACGGCCAGCACAAGACTATCGTCTTTTGATGACATTTGCAGCGAAGCACGCAGATACGCGGCCAATTTTTGTTGTTTTTGTATATTGCGATGTGATTAATAAGGTCATGGAACGTTGAATGCATCAACCCAACTGTTTCCATGCGTATGCGTCTACCATAGCTCTTTTAGTTTAGTTAAAGGTACAAAACGACATATAGCAGCACCGAAACCCATCCGTACTATAGTCGATACATGCAGAGCGACACTTGACAATTAAAAAATTAGAAAAGTCAGGTAAATTGTAAATTTTTCCTAATTGATTGTCTTTTGGTTCACCTCGTTGCTTATTAATGAAAGTGCCCAGTTAAAAAAATATATAGATTTCCATTACACAAATACCTTTCAAGATAATTGGGCCCAGTGAAGCTGTAGTGAAGAAAACAATAGATGGCTTGTAATGCCAGGTTGTGACATAGATGTACTACTTGAACTCACTTCAGAAGCTTGTCCACACACAATCTGACATGCCCGCCATTTCATAAATTTGATCTCTGTCATGTGCTAAAATACCTAGGGAAAAACTTGAAAAATCCTTCGAACTTGGGGTGTCGCTGGCTGGCTGGAGCCAATGTTTTGACAAGCGAACTGTCTTCTTACAA